>NC_133896.1:220351708-220591708 GCF_964199755.1 Larus michahellis
CACACCTGCAAGGGTGAGGAGCTTCAGGCCTGCCCAGCAGCTCCCTCCAGCCTACAGCGCAGCAGGGAAGGACGCCGCCCGGGACATAGCAAACAAGGTCCTGTGCAAAGTGTTCACTGCAAGCCATGGACCCAGCCAGCAGCCAGCAGCACCGCGGGACCGTGCACATCGCAGGGCTGTGGCCATAACTGAAATAATAGACAGAGGAGCAATAAAGGACACAGCCCGGTGCCTCACGAGAGAGGTCCTGGCCAAGGTTTCCCTTGGAAGCAGGGCAACCAGCCAGCAGCCAGCAGCACCGCGGGACCGTGCACATTGCAAGGCTGCCGCCATGACTGAAATAATAGACAGAGGAGCTATAAAGGACACAGCCCGGTGCCTCACAAGTGAGGTCTTGGCCAAGGTTTCCCTTGGAAGCAGGGCACCCAGCCAGCAGCCAGCAGCACCGCGGGACCGTGCAAAATGCAAGGCTGCCGGCATGACTGAAATAATAGACAGAGGAGCAATAAAGGACACAGCCCGGTGCCTCACGAGTGAGGTCCTGGCCAAGGTTTCCCTTGGAAGCAGGGCAACCAGCCAGCAGCCAGCAGCACCGCGGGACCGTGCACATTGCAAGGCTGCCGCCATGACTGAAATAATAGACAGAGGAGCTATAAAGGACACAGCCCGGTGCCTCACAAGTGAGGTCCTGGCCAAGGTTTCCCTTGGAAGCAGGGCACCCAGCCAGCAGCCAGCAGCACCGCGGGACCGTGCAAAATGCAAGGCTGCCGGCATGACTGAAATAATAGACAGAGGAGCTATAAAGGACACAGCCCGGTGCCTCACGAGAGAGGTCCTGGCCAAGGTTTCCCTTGGAAGCGGGGCACCCAGCCAGCAGCCAGCAGCACCGCGGGACCGTGCACATTGCAAGGCTGCCGCCATGACTGAAATAATAGACAGAGGAGCTATAAAGGACACAGCCCGGTGCCTCACAAGTGAGGTCCTGGCCAAGGTTTCCCTTGGAAGCAGGGCACCCAGCCAGCAGCCAGCAGCACCGCGGGACCGTGCAAAATGCAAGGCTGCCGCCATGACTGAAATAATAGACAGAGGAGCAATAAAGGACACAGCCCGGTGCCTCACAAGTGAGGTCCTGGCTAAGGTTTTCCTCGGAAGCGGGGCACCCAGCCAACAGCCAGCAGCACCACGGGGAAGGGCTGAGGCCGTGACACCAACATCAGACAAGGTGTTAGCAGCCAATGGAGGCAAGGCTTTTCCAGAGGATCCGGCCATCCTGCCCATCAAGACAGAGTCCCTGGAGGAGCTGGAGAGGAGCTGCCTGGCCCGCACCAGGCGCAGCCTGGCCCAACTCAGCAATGCCACCCTGCAGCGGCAGCAGGACAGCCCGGAGGAAAAGCCAGGGGCCTTGGCCGAGGAGCAGGAGAAGTGCAAAGACAGCAGTGACAAGGAGCTGTCCCAGGGGGAAGACATCAGCATCCACACTATCTGGGTCAACGCCTCGGTCCCGGAGCTCTTCCAGGACACCCACGATGGTCCCCAGGAGGAGTGCGGCCGGCCCAGCAGCCTGGGCACAGAGCTGGCAGGTGACATAGCTGGTGACCTGCAGAGCGCGTCTCCTGCCCTGCCTGGTCCCACAGATGCTGAGCCGGCAGCTTGTGCCCTGGCCGGAACTCCTGAGCAAGAGGGGCACCGCACACCTCTGGCTCCCACGGCACAAGAGGAGGCAAAGGCAACCGCTTCTCCCATCCCCAGCCAGCAGGCCCCTGCAGCAGAAGTAGAGAGCCGGGCACCTGCCCCATACACCCCCCCAGCCTACGAGGACGAGGCTCTGCAGGACACAGTCCTGAGCATGGTCAGAGAGGCTCTTATAAATTCTCTCCTTCTGAGCCAGGAAAAACTGGCAAAAAGCAAGGCTGCAGCAGCAGCAGCATCACCACCTGCAGCGCCACAGGACGGCGAGTCTGCCTTGGCTGGAGAGCGTCGCGGAGAGGCCAGCTCAGCCCCTCTCATCCCATCGGCACGTGAGCATGGAGAAAATATGGCTTCTCCCATGTCTGAACACCACTACGGTGGGACCAGCACAGCCGCTATCTTCCCAGCACCATACGAGGATGAAGCGGCTGCTTCTGTGCCTGAAATCCCTCTGGCAGAAGCTGGCGCTCCGCACTTTGCCCCAGCAGCACAGGCAGAGAGCCAGGCACCTGCCCCGCGCAGCCCCACAGCCTACCAGGCTCTGCAGGACATGGCCCTGTGCATGGTGACAAAGGCTGTGGTCAGCGCTCTGGTTGTCATCCAGCACAACCTGGCCCAAAGCAAGGCGGCAGCAACACCACCAGCAGCAGCTCAGGACACCGAGAGCCAGGCACCTGCCCCACACGGCCCCACAGCCTCCGATGAGGCTCTGCACGACACAGCCCTGTACACCGTGACGGAGGTCGTGGGCAAGGCTGTGCTTGTCACCCAGCACGACCGGGCACAACGCGTGGACACCATGGCGGCAGCACCACCTGCAGAACCTTGGGACACCGAGTCTGCCTTGGCTGGAGAGCCTCAGGGAGAGGGCAACACAGCCCCTCTCACCCCAACAGCCCTCGGTGGCCAGGGGCTGGCAGGAGCTGGCCCCGTGCCCACCCAGCCCCTCGCCTATGGCTCTCCTTCCCCGACAGGCATCGCCACCCCCCAGCATGCCCCAGCTCGACGGCGACGGCCCTCCCTCTTCAGGCGGGCGCTCAAGGCTCTGCGCAGGGCCTTCCGCTGCTCCTGCATCACGGGAGAGAAGGAGCAGTAGCGTCCTGCTGCCAGTGCCCGGCGGGTCCCCGGAGATGGCGCCTGGCCCTGAGCCTGCGCAGCGTCCAGAGGGAGCGGCACGGGCAGGCAAGCAAGGGATGGGTGCATGGACGGCACCCCAGGCATTCAGCTGGCCTGAGGACAGCGTGCTGCCAGCCTCCGCTCAGCTGTGGACGTTTTCTGAGGCCAATAAAAGATGATGATTTTACCCCAGTGCTCGTCTGTACCTGGTCCGTCGCAGGAGAAAGACAGCTAGTGACCAACAACCCCAGGTCCTTTTCCACCAGGCAGCTCTCCAGCCACTCTTCCCCAGGCCTGGAGCGCTGCATGGGGTTGTTGTGACACAATTGCAGGACCACAGCCTACCAGGCTCTGCAGGACGTGGCCCTGTGCATGGTGACAAAGGCTGTGGTCAGCGCTCTGGTTGTCATCCAGCACAACCTGGCCCAAAGCACCCAGGCTCTCGGCAGGGACACCTCCCACTACACCAGGCTGCTCAAAGCCTCATCCAGCCTGGCCTTGAACACTTCCAGGGATGGGGCATTGACAGCTTCCCTGGGCAACCTGTTCCAGTGCCTCACCACCCTTAATACACAAGAAAGAAATTCTACCTGATATCCAATCTAAATCTACCCTCTTTCAGTTTGAAGCCGTTACCCCGTGCCCTGTCATTACACTCCCTGATAAAGAGTCCCTCCCCATCCTTCCTCTAGGGCCCCTTTAGGGACTGGAAGGCTGCTCTAAGGTCTCCCCGGAGCCTTCTCTTCTCCAGGCTGAACATCCCCAACTCTCTCCGCCTGTCCTCATAGCAGAGGTGCTCCAGCCCTCGGATCATCTTCGTGGCCCTCCGCTGGACCCCTTCCAACAAGTCCACGTCCTTCTTGTGCTGAGGACTCCAGAGCTGGACGCAGGACTCCAGGTGGGGTCTCACGGGAGTGGAGTAGAGGGGCAGAATCACCTCCCTCGACCTGCTGGCCACGCTTCTTTTGATGCAGCCCAGGACGCGGTTGGCTTTCTGGGCTGCGAGCGCGCATTGCCTGCTCACGTTGAGCTTCTCGTCCACCAGCACCCGCAAGTCCTTCTCCTCAGGGCTGCTCTCAAGCCATTCTCCACCCAACCTGTATTTGTGCCTGGGATTGCCATCACCCAGGCACAGGCTCTTGCACTCGGCCTGGTTGAACTTCATGAGGTTCACAGAGGCCCACCTCTCAAGCCTCTCCAGGTCCCTCTGGATGGCGTCCCTTCCCTCCAGTGTGTCGACCGTGCCACACAGCTTGGTGTCGTCAGCAAACGTGCTGAGGGTGCACTCATTCCCACTGTCCATGGCACTGACAAAGATGTTAAACAGCACTGGTCCCCGTACTGACCCCTGAGGAACACCACTCCTCACTGGTTTCCGTGTGGACATTGAGCCATTCACTGCAAGCCTTTGAGTGGGCCCATCTAGCCAGTTCCTTATCCACCGAATGCTCCACCCATCAAATCCATGCTTTTCCAATGTAGAGACCAGGATGTCGTGCGGGACAGTGTCAAACGCTTTGCATAAGTCCAGCTAGATGATAAGCCCCCCCTGCATGGGGACAGGCTGCCACGGCTCCCCTGCCCAGAGACTTTGCAGGCCGCTGGGAGCCACCGCGCACAGGTAAGGAGCCCGCGGGAGACGGGGCCAAACGTCTTCCCAACCCCGGGAGCTGCCGATGGGCAGGCGGACGTGCAGGAGGGGACACGCGGGCACGGCCCCCGTCACAAGCTGGGCCCACAGTGCCATGCCCAGCAGGGCGCCGGGGCATGCCAGGGACGCTCCCGGGAGTCACCGTGGGCTGCGAGGGGACCAGTCCTCTCCCAGCTGGCTCTGGGACTGGCAGCAGCCGCCTGCGGGGACGAGCGCTGCCCAGGGGACTGGCGGGGGAGCCCGGCTGCAGGACCTCTTCCAGCCAAGCCGTGGGGACCAGGGCCACAGTCACACAGCCTGTCTCCTTGGCTTCTCTTGCAGTCAGACAGCGTGGTGCGCAGCAAGGCACTGCCCTGCCACAGGGTGGTGGTGCTGCAGGAAGACACTCAGCACAGGCAGGCAGCGACAGCCGGGCACGCAACCGCCGCTCGGCCATCAAGACGCGCCAGCAGCTGCTGCAAGCTGCCGCCTCTGCCACCAGCACCCTCGAACTCTCCTGCCACGGGCTGGCAAACGGCCAACAGCACTGCAGCCAGCGGCTGCCTATGGCCAGTCCCACCTCCTCGGGGCATCAACGGTGAGCGGGGCAGACCTGCGAGGGTGAGGAGCTTCAGGCCTGCCCGGCAGCTCCCTCCAGCCTACAGCGCAGCAGGGAAGGACGCCGCCCGGGACATCACAAACAAGGTTTTGTGTAAAGTTTTCACTGCAAGCCATGGACCCAGCCAGCAGCCAGCAGCACCACGGGGAAGGGCTGAAGCCGTGACACCAACATCAGACAAGGTGTTAGCAGCCAATGGAGGCAAGGCTTTTGCAGAGGATCCGGCCATCCTGCCCATCAAGACAGAGTCCCTGGAGGAGCTGGAGAGGAGCTGCCTGGCCCGCACCAGGCGCAGCCTGGCCCAACTCAGCAGTGCCACCCTGCAGCGGCAGCAGGACAGCCCGGAGGAAAAGCCAGGGGCCTTGGCCGAGGAGCAGGAGAAGTGCAAAGACAGCAGTGACAAGGAGCTGTCCCAAGGGGAAGACATCAGCATCCACACTATCTGGGTCAACGCCTCGGTCCCGGAGCTCTTCCAGGACACCCACGCTGGTCCCCAGGAGGAGTGCGGCCGGCCCAGCAGCCTGGGCACAGAGCTGGCAGGTGACATAGCTGGTGACCTGCAGAGCGCGTCTCCTGCCCTGCCTGGTCCCACAGATGCTGAGCCGGCAGCTTGTGCCCTGGCCGGAACTCCTGAGCAAGAGGGGCACCGCACACCTCTGGCTCCCACGGCACAAGAGGAGGCAAAGGCAACCGCTTCTCCCATCCCCAGCCAGCAGGCCCCTGCAGCAGAAGTAGAGAGCCGGGCACCTGCCCCATACACCCCCCCAGCCTACGAGGACGAGGCTCTGCAGGACACAGCCCTGAGCATGGTGAGAGAGGCCCTCATCAATTCTGTGCTTGTGAGGCAGCGCTTGCAGGCACAAAGTACGGATTCGGCAACAGCAGCATCACCACCTGCAGCGCCACAGGGCACCGAGTCTGCCTTGGCTGCAGCAGAGGCAGAGGGGCAGGCACCTGCCCCATACGCCACCCCCCCAGACTACAAGGACGAAGCTCGTCAAGACACAGTCCTAAGCATGGTCAGAGAGGCTCTCATAAATTCTCTCCTTCTGAGCCAGGAAAAACTGGCAAAAAGCAAGGCTGCAGCAGCAGCAGCAACACCACCTGCAGCGCCACAGGACGGCGAGTCTGCCTTGGCTGGAGAGCCTCGGGGAGAGGCCAGCTCAGCCCCTCTCATCCCATCGGCACGTGAGCATGGAGAAAACATGGCTTCTCCCATGTCTGAACACCACTACGGTGGGACCAGCACAGCCGCTATCTTCCCAGCACCATACGAGGATGAAGCGGCTGCTTCAGTGCCTGAAATCCCTCTGGCAGAAGCTGGCGCTCCGCACTTTGCCGCAGCAGCACAGGCAGAGAGCCAGGCACCTGCCCCGCGCAGCCCCACAGCCTACCAGGCTCTGCAGGACATGGCCCTGTGCATGGTGCCAAAGGCTGTGGTCAGCACTCTGGTTGTCATCCAGCACAACCTGGCCCAAAGCAAGGCGGCAGCAACAGCAGCAACACCACCAGCAGCAGCTCCGGACACCGAGAGCCAGGCACCTGCCCCACACGGCCCCACAGCCTCCGACGAGGCTCTGCACCACACAGCCCTGTACACCGTGACGGAGGTCGTGGGCAAGGCTGTGACTGTCACCCAGCACGACCGGGCACAATGCGTGGGCACCATGGCAGCAGCACCACCTGCAGAACCTTGGGACACCGAGTCTGCCTTGGCTGGAGAGCCTCAGGGAGAGGGCAACACAGCCCCTCTCACCCCAACAGCCCTCGGTGGCCAGGGGCTGGCAGGAGCTGGTACATGATGTATCCGCCAATGCTGTGGCAACATCCTAAAAGGCCACTAAATCCGTCAGGCACGATCTGCCTTCGATGAAGCCATGTTGGCTATCACCAGTCACCTTCTTATTTTCCATGTGCCTTAGCAGAGATTCCAGGAGCATCTGCTCCATGACCTTGCCGGGCACAGAGGTGAGACTGACCGGTCTGTCGTTCGCTGGCTCATCCTTTTTTGCCTTTTTGAAAACGGAGGTTACCTGTCCCCTTTTCCAATCAGCGGGAACTTCACCAGACTGCCACGACTTTTCAAATAGAATGGAAAGCGGCTTGGCCACTTCATCTGCCAGCTCCCTCAGGACCCGTGGATGGATTTCATCTGGTCCCATGGACTTACGCACCTTCAGGTTCCTCAGATGGTCCCGAACCTGATCTTCTCCTACAGTGGGCGGGTTTTCATTTTCATAGACCCTGCCTTTGCATTCTGCTACTTGGGTGGTGTGGTTGGAGCCCTTGCCGGTGAAGACCGAGGCAAAAATGTCATTCAGCACCTCAGCCTTCTCCATATCCTGGGTGACCACGTCTCCTGCCTCCTTCCTGAGAGGGCCCACCTCTTCCCTAGTCTTGCCTTTACCCCTGACGTACTTAGAGAAGCTTTTCTTGTTATCCTTGCTGCCCCTAGCCAGATTTAATTCTATCTGGGCTTTAGCTTGCCTAATCTGGTTCCTGGTCACTCAGACAGTTTCTCTGTATTCCACCCAGTCAACCCGTCCTTGCTTCCACCCTCTGTAGGCCTCCTTTTTGCTTTGGAGCTTGTCCAGGAGCTCTTTGTTAATCCACGCAGGCCTCCTGGCATTTTTGCCTGACTTCCTCATTCTTGGCATGCACCGTTCCTGAGCTGAGCTTGGAGGAGGTGATCCTTGAATAGTAACCAGCTCTCTTGGGCCCCTCTGCCCTCCAGTACTTTTTCCCATGTTACCCTGCCAAGCAGGTCCCTCAAGAGGCCAAAGTCTGCTCTCTTGGAGTCCAGGTAGCGAGCTTGCTGCGTGCTCTCCTCGCTGCCCCGAGGATCTTGAATTCTACCATTTCACGATCCCTGCAGCCGAGGCTACCCTTGAGCTTGACACTCGCCACCAGCCCCTCCTTGTTGCTAAGGACAAGGTCCAGCATAGTTCCTCTCCTTGTTGGCTCCTCCACCATTTGAGGAAGAAAAAATGTGTCATTGACACATTCCAAGAACTGCCTGGATTTCTTGTGCTCTGCTGTGTTGTCCCTCCAACAGGTATCGGGGTGGTTGAAGTCCCCCATGATGACCAGGCTCTGCGAACGCGATGCTGCTCCTATCTGTCTGTGCAGGGCCTCATTCGCTCTGTCGTCCTGGTCACATGGCCTGTGGCAGACCCCTACCGTAATGTCCCCTGCCCCTGCGTTCCCTTTAATCTTGACCCATAAGCTCTCTGCTGGGTCTTCATCCATGTCCAGGTGGAGCTCCATGTGGCATCCCCCTCTCCCAACAAGCCTAGTTTAAAGCCCGGTCAACGAGCCCCACTAGCTCATGAGCAAAGACCCACTTCCCCCTTTCAGAGAGATGAGCCCCGTTCGATTCAACGAGCCTGGTGCCGCGTAGGCCATCCCATTGTCAAAAAACCCAAAACTGTGGCGGTGACACCAGCCACGGAGCCACGTGTTGACAGATTGCACACGTCTGTTCCTTACAGTGTCCCTGCCTGTAACTGGGAGAACAGAAGAACAGACACCCTGCGCCCCAGACTGCCTCATTAACTTTCCCAACGCCCTCAAGTCTCTCTGGATTGCTCTTGGGCCATGTGTTGCCACCTCGTCACCACCCACGTGAAGGAGCAACAGCGGGTAGTAGTCCGAGGGCCAAAGCAGGCAGGGAACTTTCTGAGTGACGTCCCTAACCTGGGCCCCAGGGAGGCAGCAAACCTCCCTGTCAAGAGGGTCTGCCCAGCACATTGGGCCTTCTGTTCTCCTCAGAAGGGAGTCTCCTACTACTATAACCTGCCTCTTCTTCCTTGTAGAGGCAGGTTTTAAACTGGGGGTAGGCCTTACTGCTCCCGGCATCTCTTCTGGGGTAGCCAAACCATCTTCCATGCCATCCATGGGTTGGCCTACCTCCCCAAGAGCCTCGTACCTGTTGTGCAGAGGCACCCGGTTAGGGGATGTGGGCAAGGCGGGAGTTCGCTTGCCTCCCCTATTATGGACTACCCTCCATTCACTAGCCTCCTTTTGTCCACTGCCTTCAGTCTGGCAGGGGCAAGGTACCAGATCTCCTTCAGCTCGGGGTCTTTTTGGTGGCTTTTCTGGTTTTTTACTCGGGGAGGTCAGAGTCTGAGTCCAACAATCAATTTCTTTCTCACTCTCCCTGATGCTCTGCAGCCGTTCTACTTCCTCTTTTAGCTCTGCTACCAGGCTGAGGACATCATCTACCTGGCCACACCTCACGCAGCTGTCACCTCTTCTACCATCCACTAGCCCTGAGAGGTGAAGGCACCGCCTGCAGCCAGCGACCTGGGTGGCTGCGTGCTTCCAGGGGAGCTCAGTTTGTACGGCCACGTCTGCTCTGGCAAGTGCAGACGACTCCAGAGGCTGCATCTTTCGGATAGAGACTGTGGCTGAGCTTCCCTCCCGAGCCCTTCCCGTGCAAACTGCTGCGCCGCGCTCCCTAGGGCCGCCTTCTGAGGGGATGGGAGCTGGCTGCTGCCGCTGCGGGCTCCGCACCGGCCGCCTCAGCCGCTGCCGCCGAGCTGCGGGCTCCCTGCGGGTCCCTGCCGCTGCCCGGGCTTCTCTCCTGTTTCTATTTCATGATAAAATGAGTTAAATAGTAGTCTGTGCTGTACCGATTCCCTTATTCTTTTATTTCGCTATTATAAACCAAAGTCTGGGAACTTACCCGTCCCCTCCTAGTAGTTACTACGCACTGGCTGCAGTTTGCCATAACCAGAGTCAAGGAGCTTACCCCAAACAGGACCAGAAGAGGTCCGGTCAGGGCCATAGTGATCGGCGGTCACAGCCCGAAGGGGTTGCAGCCCTTGGCAGACCTTTCAAGCCGCACCACTCGTTCCCCTCCGGTCTTGCCCTCTTCCTTAATCTTTTAAGGGGTAACCTTCAATCAAGAAACACTCTTTGATTAAATTGACAACAATAAAGCCTAACCCACGGTAGGTTATATAGGGGAGTGGTGGCCCCACAGCGAATGCACAAAAATTCTAAACTGTTTCCTAGATCCTTGACTTCTTTTTTGGAAAATGATATATTTTAAAACATGTAGAACACTTTGCCCTTAAAAATAAACACCACCGTTTACACAATGGACTAAATCACCTTTCCTAATAGGTATCTATCCCTGTCCACTAATTCTACAGGAGTAGTTACAATGAAATTCCCACAGCAACTTAGCTTATGCTTCTTGATGAAGGTCTCTTTAAGTTCGTCTGATGGTTAGCTTGGCTTCTCCGGGCTCAGATGTGACTCTCCACTCCTTCACTGGACCTTTCACTCGCGACACATGTGTCAAATCCTAATGGTGGTGTTTGAGCCACCATCGCAATCTCTCGTAGTTCTTTTAACCTTTTTCCAATGGATATTATATATTTTTGGATACTATAATCTTCAACTACATTATTCCCCAGGGGCATCCCTTGGGAGTAAGGCATTCCATATAACATTTCATATGGCGATAATCCAGTCTCACTGTGTGGCTTAGTTCTTATGTTTAATAGTGCCAATGGTAGGCATTTCGTCCAGGACATCTGTGTCTCAATCATTAATTTAGCCAGTTGCTGTTTTATTGTTTGATTCGTTCTTTCTACTTTCCCTGAGCTTTGTGGGTGCCACGGAGTGTGGTATTCCCATTGAATACCTAATGACTGACATAATAATTTTATTATTTTAGAAGTAAAATGTGTGCCCTGATCAGAATCAATATACTGGATTATCCCATATCTAGGTATTAAGTGTTCTAATAAGATTTTTACTACCATCTGTGCCGTAGCTCGTGCTACAGGGTAAGCTTCTACCCATTGTGTTAAATGATCTACTATTACTAGTAAATATTTTGTTCTCCCTACCTTAGGCAATTCAGTAAAATCGACTTGTATTCTTTCAAAAGGTCTATAAGCTGTTTTCCTTCCTCCCGTGGCTGCTTGTCGAAACACTTTCTTGTTTACTTTTTGACAAGTTAAACATCCTCGCGTGATTTGCTTTGCTATTTCAAAAATCTCAATACAGCCAAATTGTTTAAGGAAATGATCACTTACCGCCTTTGTACCCCAATGTGTTTGTGTGTGTAATCGTTCTAATATTTGCCTGGCATAAGCTTTTGGCAACATCTCTCGCCCGTTGGGCAGCATCCATTTTCCCTGTTCTAACTTAGCTCCTATTTTCTCTAATTTTGCCTGTTCCTCAGGGGTAAATTTCTTTTCTTTCTCCTCTAGTTCTTTTTCACTAATGTCTCCTTGTGCTTGTACTACATTAATTTTAGCGACCTGAGTCCTCAGGGCTGCTTCCTGGGCCTCTCTATCGGCTAGGTTATTCCCTCTGGTTCGATAATCTAATCCCCTTTTGGTGTCCTCTCACATGTACCACTGCTATGTCCTTTGGTTTTCTTAACGCCTTTAAAATTTTCACTATTAGTTCTTGATGTATTAGATTCCTTCCTTGGGTATTAATTAAACCTCTTTCCTCCCAAATTTTTCCAAAAGTGTGGACTACTCCATACGCATATTTAGAATCCGTAAATATGGTCCCGCTTTTTCCTTGTAATAATTCCAGGGCTCTACAAAGGGCATACAGCTCGCAAGCTTCAGCTGACCATGATGGACTCAGAGGTCCTGATTCTGTAAGTTCTAAATTTTTATTAATTACGGCATACCCTGATTTTCTCCTCCCTTCCACCACACGGGAGGAGCCATCTACAAATAACACTTCTGCATTTTCTAACTCAGTATCTCTTAAGTCTGGCCTCACCTTAGTCTGGGTCTCAATTACCTCTAAACAATTATGTTGTACTTCCTTTGATGGCTCTCCAAACAAAAACTGTGCTGGACTCTGAGCAGAAGTCACCCTCAGTTCTAAATCGGGGGAGTCTATTAATATTGCTTCATATTTCAAGATCCGGCTGTCCGTTCAGCATTTTTCTGCCTTTTGTTGTAAAACACTCCTGACATTGTGTGGGGTATACACTTTTAAAGGAGCACTAAAGGTAATTTTCCGAACTTCCTCTATTAATAATGCGGTAGCTACCAAAGCTTGGAGACAAGCAGGCCATCCTCTACTTACTGGATCAAGTAATTTAGAACAGTACCCCACAGGTTTTTTTATTCCTGCCCAGTCTCGAGTAAGAACTCCATATGCTGTCTGATTTGATGTATTCACAAAAAGATGGAAAGGTTTTTCTAAATCTGGGAGGCTCAGTACAGGTGCTTGTATTAATGCCTTTTTTATTTCCTCAAATTTCTGGTCATCTTCTGTAAGCCACTTAAGTTGGTTACTAGTTAATTTTTCATATAGAAATTTTACCTTGTCACTATAATTTTCAAGCCATGATCTACAATATCCTAATAATCCCAATATTTGCCGAACCTCCTTTTTAGTTTGTGGGGGTCTTAAAGATAGAATCCCAGATACCCTACCAGAAGCTAGTTTCTTCTTTCCCTTACTTAGCCAATGTCCTAAGTATTTTACTTCCTGTTCTACAAACCGTAGTTTTGATCGGGACACTTTCAATCCCTTCTCCCCTAGAAAATTTAACAATTTAATAGTAGCTTCTCGGGTCCCCTCTTCAGTTTCTCCTGCTACTAAGAAATCATCTACATATTGCAATAATTTTATCTCCTGGGGTAATGTAAAATCCTGTAAGATTTTCTCTAAAGTTTGCCCAAATAAATTTGGTGACTCCGTAAACCCCTGTGGTAATACCGTCCATCTTAATTGCTGTTTCCGTCCCGTTTCGGGGTCCTCCCACTCGAAAGCAAAATAATCTCTAGATCCCTCGTCCAGAGGACAGGCCCAAAAAGCATCTTGCAAATCTATCACACTATACCAAGTATGTCTGGGAGAAATATGACTTAATAAAGTATAGGGATTTGCCACTACAGGGAATTTAGTAATCGTTCGCTGATTTACAGCTCTGAAATCCTGTACCATTCTGTATGACCCGTCCGGTTTCTTTACAGGGAGGATGGGTGTATTATGAGGTGACATACATGGTTCCAAGGTTCCTTTTTCCAAAAGTCTGTCAACTACAGGTTTTAATCCTTTTCGACCCTCCATGGGTATAGGGTATTGCTTGATTCTAATCGAACGATGTGGATCTATTATTTGAACGCTTATGGGGTCCATTTTTATTTTTCCAGTTTCCCCTTCTTTATACCACACCGAGGGGTTAATAGCTTCTTCATCCTCCTGTGTTAAAGTATATAATTTGATCTGCAGTTTGTTCCCCTCACTCTGAATGCTCAAGTTTAACTTCAAAATCAGATCCCTTCCTAGTAAATTGTATTCCGCTTCAGGGAGCAAAAGTAAATCATTAAGACAAATTTTCGTTTCTGTTTCTACTTCTACATCTTTCAAGATAGGGACTTTCAAAGGTTCTCCTTTTGCCCCGACTACTGACATATAGTTCTTCCCTATCTCTATTCCTTTTGGAAGTTTCTGAATGGTTGATTTTTCAGCTTCCGTATCCACTAAAAATAAAACCTCCTCCTTATGGGGACCTATTAATAATTTTATCAAGGGCTCTGTTGAAGTCCCCAAAAGATATAGCGGAGGATTGTTAGGATATGGAGGTGGTAAGTTATCCAGTGGTTCCCCTTTATCATCTTTTTCCTTCCCTTTTTCGTCTTTGTTTCCTTCTTCTTTCTCAGACTTTTCATCCGTTTTTAATGTAAGTATTGAAGCCGGAAAAGGACGTGAAGTCCTGATCCATAATCCTGCATAATCACTTTCCTCCTGACTAAAAGGTTCCTTTGAATTAACATATAGATTTAAGGCCTGGCAAATCCAGTCTTCAAAGGATCCAAAAACAGGCCAAAAGACATGTGGTTTTAAAAGTTTCTTCGGCCATTCAATCATACAATAGTGAACTAATTTTAATTTACTTTTTCCTTTTCTGGGGCCCCTTTCATTCCAATTCCTAATCATTATTCCTAATGGACTTTCCAATGGTATATCTGGTAATTTGCTCCCTTTCCTCTGGTCCTGGGTCTTCGATTTTGTCTGACCCATCTAGGAATTTTACTGTGGCAATTCCTACAGCCCTTGGTTACCAGTAAGAGTGTCTTGCAGGGGGTTTAGGACCAATCACCCACCCACGAATCCTATAGGAATTGCTTCGGTCCTTCACCGGCCAAGTCCCTCGCGGGAGACTGGAACCGCGGTTAGAAGACCTCCGCAATCACTTCGGAACCAGGTTCCGTCTCAATCACACTCTTACACACAGGCAACCGAATCCCACCCAACCGAACGGTATACACTTTAAATACTTACGACTCCGTCATCTTCGTTCGGATCTTCGCGCGCAGAATTACGGGTAAAATAAACTGCTGCAGCCGGCACGGGAGCTCATAAAAATAAAAATCAAAATCTTTTCTTTGCTTGCCTTTACTCAGGTTCAGGATGGTGTTAGTCCTGACCTGACCTGATCAGGAGCCACCTAATGGTGGGGCGCCCCTCCTAGATCAAGTCAGAATTCAGGAACTAAGACAATCCCGGACGAGCCCCCAAATTGTGATAAACGATTTAATTGCAAACAGGATTCCAATTAGAATTTATAATTTATTAAAGGAATAAAGGCAAGCAAACAGCGCTGGGTGTGCCGGGAGTCTCTGCCCAACCAAGACACACGCCTTACAGCCCCTATTTTTGGTTTCTATCTCCTATACTAATACATATTCATAACTGCCTCTAAAATGGTTGGCCCTTGCCAAAAATGGGTGTATGCCCCCTCTTACAGGTCACTATGCAGATAACAACAGGACCGGCTTAAGTTGGTATTCTAGAATGTTCGCCAGCTGGCTCCTGCAAAACACAGACACGATAGACACACCGTCTCGTCTGCGGCCATACAGACAAAACAATCAAAGGTCACACTTCACCCTGTGGCCCTAACATTGTTCCACACTGACACGAATCGGTTAAGCACATTTCACACCCCCTAAACACAACATGGCTCCAGCCTCCTCTGTGCTGGCAGGTCCCATCTCTGCTCAAAGCCGGCTGGTCCACGCTGCGTGCCGTCACGCGGAAGACGGAACAACCAGCCAGCCGACGAATACAGCCAACCAAAGATGGAGAAAAGCCCACCGAAATCAAGGGCCTGCCCTCGCTGTCAGTGGTTCAGGTCCAGCTGGGACTATGGCTTAAACCGGGGAGATGTTCACATCTCCCTTGCAGAGCAGGGCACAGACCCCCTTCTCCCTGTACGCCAGCAGCCACGGGGAGAAATTAAAACCAGAATAAATCCCAGGGTGCAGAGCACGTATACAGACCTTTCCAAGGGAAAAGCAAACAGGACACTTGGTGGGACCAATCCACATGCAGCTCAATCCTTCTGAAGAAAAGTGGTGTGCTCCTACTCATAGTTCCAGTAGCTACATGGCCAAGGCACCAGAAAGTCCTTCAGCACACGTGAGAAGAGATGCCCGTACCCACAGCCAAGGGGAAGAGACTGTCCTGTTAGGGCCTATGTTATGGCGGGGCAAGAGGGGGGAGAAGGAAAACCTAAGCTGCCTCTGCCTGCGTTATAAGAAGGTACGGACCCTAGTGACCCAGCCAGCAGCACTCAACCATTGTGGTGGGGCTGGTGCACTCTCAGGGATGGAGAAGACCTGCGAGGAGGGCGGGACTGTGTGGAGAAGAGGCTGGTCTGACGGGAGAAACGTGGGCAGCTGAGAACAAGGAGGACTGGAGGATGCTCAGGTGTTTGCAGCATGTGTAAAACACAGCTGTGGAAACAGAGGGCTTACACACGGCAGGAGGGATCCCAGGGTGACTGTCCTGTGGGGTGACAGTGGTCTCGGAGGGAAATGGTGGCTCCCATGCAGTTGCTGCATCTCATCACGGTGCACAGCTGCTTCACGGCTGCAACTCCATCTGTGCTGCCCTACACCCCAGGGATCCCTGCCAGGCACGGGATTGCAAGGAAAACCGTAGGAGAGGAAGCTCGGTGCTCATCTCCGGCGGGGTCATGGAGGCAAACGGCTCTTCCTCACCAGGCGGATCTGAGCCCTCCCAGCTGGCCCCCTCGGCAGGCTGGGGTTTGCCTTGCAGGAAGGGGCAGCAGGGGAGGTTCTGCTCTCCAGTCCCCATTGAGATGGCAGGTCCACATCCCATCCCTGCCCGTGTCAGGCCATGATGGCAGGCGTGTTGCTGAGCTCTGGAAAAGAAGACACACAGTGAGCTACCGAAATATCTGCAGTTCTTTTGCCAGCCATCATGAGCAAACAGAACCAGGCTGAAAACACGGGCAGCCCAGGTTGTGTCATTCTGTCTGGATGACAGAGCTCCATGGGGGCAGAAACGTGGTGCACGGGAGGGTCCCCAGCCGATCCCACCCTGCCTTGCAGACCCAAGAGGCCTCGGCACCTCCGGGCTCTCTTTTCACAGCATCACAGAGCAATGCGTGTTGGAGGGGACGTCTGGAGGTCTCTGCCCCAACCTCTGCTTGAAGCAGGGCTAATTACATCAGGATGCTCAGGGCTTCAAACATCTCTGAGGGCAGATATTCCCCACTCGGGCCCCTCTTCCCGTATCTGACCACCCTCATGGGCAAGATTTCTTTTTCTCTCCTTATGGCCACCCAAAGTTTCCAAGGTTACAGCTTGTGCTGTTGCTACTGCACATCCGAGAGACATCTGACTCTGTCTTCTCTACCCTCTCCCATTAGATGGTTGCAGAGACAGCGATAAGACGCCCCTTGACCTTCTCTTTCACTGTGCAAATCCAGATTTCAAACGTCTCGTCCTCCAGCTCAGCGGCCCCATTGACCTCACTCCCGTTTGTCACAATCTGCTTGGTGCTGGGCAGTGGGAACCGGACCCAGTGCCTAGATATGGCCTCACCGGTGCTGCACAGAGAGGAGAAATCACTGCCACCTGAGACTGAGACAACCCAAGATGCAGCCGTCCTTCACCACAGCATGGGCACCCATCACCAACCCATCCATCAGGACGCTGGTGCCTCCACGGAGATGGCCTAAGCAGGATGTGGCTCCTGGCTCTCCTTGCCCTACTCACCTGCCCTCAACCTGTTGTAGGTGCCGCTCTCCAGCACCGGGCCACCATCATGGGCACAGCAGGAGAAACTCCGCTCTCGCCACCTGCGCGGGGCAAAGCACCTGGGTCAGGCCACCGCTTGCTGTGCTTCCCCTCGCAGCTCCCCGCTGCCCTGGACACCTTTTTTCTATTTTTTCGAGGCAGGGTCTCCCCTGGTATTTGGGGATTTGCTCAGGTCCTTACCGAGAAGGGACTCCAGTGCATGACTAGACTATGCATGAGCTTCACTATGCCAGTTCAGAGACAGAGAGAGCTCATGGGACTAAAACCAGACCAACAGCGCTATCGACTGGCTTTTCCGTATGGCAAGCCTGATCTTAAGAGTCGGGGGCCCAACTAAGTCAGCCCTCAGGGCTCCTTCTCTAATCACTGGAGGAAGACAGGAATTTCCAGAGGTGATCCATTCCTTCTTGCTTTATGATGGAAGATCGATCTCTCTCGACTGTAGATGGAGCCTAGATGATCAGCTTACATTAAATCCCTAACCTGCCCATGGCTAAATTCAGAACTGATGAATTCCACCCAAAAGAGACAGCAACACAGCTGCCTTATGCTAGGAGCTGCTTTGCAACAGGCTTCAGCGGGTCACCTTGTCATAGAAGAAGATCCGGTCAGTCAAGCAGGACCTGCCTTTCATAAACCTATGCTGATGGGGCCTGATGGCCTGGTCGTCCTGTACATGCCGCCTGATGGCACTCAAGAGTATCTGCTCCATAACCTTTCGTGACACATCATCGCTGCCCCGGTGACATCGCAGTGTCCCAAATGACAGCACCACCCCCCCAGACACACACACACCCCTTTCTTATTCCCCCCAAAAAAGGAGCAAAACGACCAGACCCAGGGCTGGCCCCTTCCCCTCAGGGGGGCTCCGCCACCGCCTGCAAACCTGGGCTGGGGCATCTCTCGAGCAGTACGAGACACGTACAACGAGGCACCTGGAAAACAAAAATCCCCAATTAGAGTTCAGCGTGCTAAAAAAATAGCACAGAAGAGAGTAGAGGAATTCCGTCAGAGCGAGGGATGGGACAGCAGCTGAGCTACAGGAGGATTCTAGGGAAACACCTCAGCTCCAAATACAGCACAACCTTCAAAAGCCAGCGCCAGCTCAACTCTTAAAGTCAGGATTAAGACTAACCGATGCCATTTTGAACACGTCCTTAGCACAACGGCAAACCCTCTGGCTGGCGCTGGGAAACGCCGGGCCACTTCCTCCCAGCGCGGCCGCAGGGAGATCCACTGCCTTGCGTGCGGGGCGGCAGGAGCGGGCTGGGCCGTAACCGGAATCGATGCTGACGGAGCCACCGCCGCAACTACAGCCCTCGCGCTGCTGCCGCTGCCCACCTCGCTCGCTGGGTCGATGCAGCTAAGAGGGACGGGTCAAACCCTGACTAGCAAAAAGGAACAATAAAGAACAAAGCTCGGTCGTTCGCTTCATGTCAAAAAGGTGTGCCCACGTTTACAGACACTCATTAAAAATACTTACACTCTAACAGTATTCGACTTTCCTCTGGCACCAGTTTAGCTCGCACAGCTGTGAGTTGATACCACTACATTAGCTCTCTCCAAAATACAGAGTTATAATTGGACTACAGGGGTTTTTGCGTGCCACCCAAGGAGGAGGGACATCCAGCCAGCTGCACTGCCCCAGAGAGATGCTACTGGGCTGCCAGGGGAACGTGCCACTGAAAGCCAGACAGAAAGAAAGTACTTCAGAGCACGCCGTCTAAATATCAGGAAAAAAAACACAACAACCCGTTACATTCAGCTGCCTCTCTTTATAAAGCTTTACAACTAACACCTCACTGCTTAAGGACACCTCCTAAACTGCATGCTACAGCTAGACCCCCCGGCAGCGCTCCCTGGGGTCCGGCACTTCGAGGGCAGGGCGCGCCGGGCCCAGCCGCCCCCTCCGAGCCCAGCGCCGCCCGGCGTCCCCCCAACCCCGAGAGCCCCCGGCCCCGGCGGCAGCAGCCGGGGCCCTTCCCCGCCCCTGCGGCCGCCGCGACCCGCCCGCCGCCGCCGCCGGAGCCCCCCGGGCCGCCTCTGCCCGACCCGCGCCGGGAGCGGCAGAGGCCGCCCGGCCCCAGCCAGGAGCAGCTGAGCCGGGCGGGGCCGCCCCTGCTCCCCCCGGCCGGGCACGGGCTCGGTCCCGAAACCCCCCCAGCGACCCCGCGGCAGCGCTCGGCCTGGGGACGCTGCCGCCCTCGCCCACCCCGGCAGGGCAGGGCAGGGCAGGGCAGGGCAGGGCAGGGCAGGGCAGGGCAGGGCAGGGCAGGGCCCGCACCCGCCCGCCGAGGCTCCGGCCGGGGGATCCCACAACGCGCCCCGGCGCGGCTCCCGCGGCCGCAGCGGAACGAAACTCCGACACCGGCCCCGCCGCGGCTCTGCTGGGCACCGCGGGCGGCCCGCCCCGCCCCGCCCGCAATTAACACCGCGGCGGGGAGAGGCACCGAGGCGTAAAAACCTGCTGTGCGCTGGGCTGGGCTGGGCTGGGCTGGCCACTACTCGAACGACACACGCCCTCTTTAACCTCTCTCCCCTCCCAGAAGAGAAGCGAGAGAGAATAAGGCAGACGGAGGCTTATGGGTCGGAAAGAAACTAAACGACTTTAATGAAATCTTAACAGTAACAATAAAAGATGACCATACTACTAAAAAAGGGAAAAATACAATATACGCAAACCCAGTATCAGAGTCCTCCTCGGACGCCGGCCGTTGAAGGAAGAGGCTGACCCGTTGGTCCCTCAGCTTTTATACTGAGCACGATGCCCATGGGATGCAATAGCCCCGTGGTCAGCTTTGGGTCACCTCTGCCTTCATCGGCCCCCACTGAGCACCTCCATCCTCCTCCTGCCCCAGCAGCACCTCCCCACCAGCAGCTACCGCCACCTGCCGCAGGCCCCTCAGATCAAGCCCCACAGCCCCTATAGCTCTCCCCTGTGCTTTACCCCCAGCCCTGCCCTACACTTTCCCCCGGGCCTGCCCCATAACCCTCCCTCGCAGCACCTCCCAGCCCTGCCCCATACATCCCCACGGCATTTGGCCTTGTTGAACCTCACACCATGGGCCTTGTCCCATCGATCCAGCCTGTCCAGATCCCTCTGCAGAGCCTTCCGACCCTCCAGCAGATCGACACTCCCACCCAGCTCGCTGTCCTCTGCAAGCTGACTGAGGGTGCACTCGATCCCCTCCTCCGGGTGGTCGATAAAGACATGAAACAGAACCGGCCCCAGCACCGAGCCATGGGGAACACCACTGTGACCGGCCGCCAGCTGGACTGAACTCCATTCACCACCACGTACGCCCATCCACGCCACGGGCAGCCAGTTTCTCCAGGAGAATGCTGTGGGAAGCTGTGCCAAAGGCTTTGGTAACGTCTAGGTAGGCAACGTCCACAGCCTTTCCCTCGTCCACACCACCCCTTTCCTCCCTGGACCAAAGAGCCCACGGGGATGGCCAGAGAGCAGAGGCCCTGCGGGGAGGGCAGTCTCAGTCAGAGCAGCTGCTCAGGTCCCACCCAGATCCGAGCACTGCGCAGCCCCCAGCTCTCAGAAGGTTTCAAAAACCACAGGGCTGCTTCTTGAAAACATCCCCATTCCTAAAGTCATGGATGCTTCCCCTTCCCAGAGGGGCCAGCCAGAGCAGGTAGAATGGCAAGCACGGAGCCAGAACTGATGGTGGCACTGGAGCGTCACTGGGTGGGAAGGCAGCTGCCTGCAGAGGACACCAAGGCCTCTTTGCTTCAGCCAGCAGCCCCCAACAGCAGGAGAGAAACCCCCTGCCCGCCTGGTGTCCGTGCAGGCTGACGTTGCCAAGGACGGCGAGACGGGTGCGACAAGAGTTGGCACCAGGTGCCATGGTGAAGGCCTTGCGCTTGGGCTCCTTGAGGAGCACCGCTGGAGAAGGGCAGGGACAGAGCAGCCACCGGCGCACCTGGGGACACCTCCGTGTCCCACAGGAACCCTGGCACACCTGGAGGAGCCAGATACAGGAGCAATGCCTGGGGACAAGGCCCAGGGCGGGGGCACCCCGAGCTGCTGAGCGCCCCCAGGAGGGAGCTCTGCAGAGGCCGCTGCCACCGGGCTGGGTGGGAGCTGTTGGCTCGGGCCTGGCAGGGCCCCCGCCAGGGGAGAGCAGGGGCTGCCCTGTGCCGGTCCCAGCTGGTCCCGGCCGGTCCCAGCTGGTTCAGAGCCACGGCACAGCTGGTCCCAGCCGGTCCCAGGCGTGGGCATCTCCATGGCGACCACCAGGGCTCTGTGACGCGGTCGCCGCATCATACCGAAGCCATTGTGACGCCGGTGACCGTGGGGGCATTTAAGGAGCGAGAGCCCGGGGGTACCCACTCCCAGGAGAGCAGCTCCCTCAAGAGGTAGCATCTCCCCTGGGTGACCATAGCAGATCGACGGCTGAGGACGCCGAAGACGCCAATGGAAGAGGAGGCGAACAGCCACTCCCAGCCCGACAAGGGGCTGCCGAGCCTGCAGAAGAGGCGCCAGGTGAGGGACGGGGCAGGAGGGAGAGGACGGTGGTGGGACGGGGCCGCATGGAGCTGCCTTGCTGCCAGGGCCGGGCTTGCTGGCATGACTGACTTGTAGGATAGCATGACTGGATGGAGAGATGAGGGGAGGGCAGTGGATGTTGTCTACCTTGGCTTCAGCAAGGCTTTCGATACGCTCTCCCACAGCATCCTCACAGGGAAGCTTAGGAAGTGTGGCTTAAGGGAATGGAGAGTGGGAGGGATTGAAAACTGGTTGAACGGTAGAGCTCAGAGGGCCGTGATCAGGGGCACAGAGTCTAGTTGGAGGTCAGTGACGAGTGGTGTTCCCCAGAGGTCAGTACGGGGTCCAGTCCTGTTCAATATATTCATCAAGGACCTGGATGAAGGGACTTGCACCCTCAGCAGGTTTGCTGACACTACAAAGTTGGGAGGGGTGGCTGATACACCGGAAGGCTGTGCCGCCGCACAGCGAGACCTAGAGAGGCTGGGGAGTTGGGCAGAGAGAAACCTTATGAAATTCAATGAGGGGAAAAGGGTAGGGTGCTGCGCCTGGGGAGGAATAACCCCATGCAGCCGTCCAGGTTGGGGGCTGACCTGCTGGAGAGCAGCTCTGCCAAGAGAGACCTGCGAGTCCTGGTGGGCAACAGGATGACCGTGAGCCAGCCAATGTGCCTTTGTGGCCAAGAAGGTCAATGGCATCCTGGGGTGCACCAAGAAGAGCGTGGCAAGCAGGTCGAGGGAGGTCCTCCTCCCCCTCCACTCTGCCCTGCTGAGGCCACATCTGCAGTACTGTGTCCAGTTCTGGGCTCCCCGGTTCAAGGACAGGGAACTGCTGGAGAGGGTACAGCAAAGGGCTACCGAGACGATGAGGGGACTGGAACAGCTCTCTTAGGAAGAAAGGCTGAGGGACTTGGGTCTTTTCAGTCTGGAAAAAAGAAGACTGAGGGGGGACCTTATCAGTGCTTAGAAATACTTAAAGGGTAGGTGTCAGGAGGATGGGGCCAGGCTCTTTTCAGTGGTGCCCAGTGACAGGACCGCGCACAAACGGGCAGCAACTTGAAGAGAGGAAGTTCCATCTAAACATGAGGAGGAACTTCCTCATGGAGGGTGACAGAGCACTGGAATGGGCTGCCCCGAGAGCTGGTGGAGTCTCCGTCTCTAGAGACATCCAAAACCCACCTGGACGCGTTCCTGTGCAACCTGCTCTGGGTGACCCTGCTCTGGCAGGGGGTTGGACTAGCTGATCGAGAGGTCCCTTCCAACCCCTATCATTCTGTGATTCTGTGGGGGCTGCTGTGCCAAGGCAGCCACCTCCACCCAAGGCCTTCTCCTCCTCCTGCCCACAGGTGGCCCACAGGCAACCAGAGGTAGCGCCGAAGGACAGGCAGAGCCAGGCCTTGACCCTCCATGGGGACAGGCTGCCACGGCTCCTCTGCCCAGAGACTTTGCAGGCCGCTGGGAGCCACCAGCCACCAATAGACAGAGGAGCAATAAAGGACACAGCCCGGTGCCTCACGAGTGAGGTCCTGGCCAAGGTTTCCCTTGGAAGCAGGGCACCCAGCCAGCAGCCAGCAGCACCGCGGGACCGTGCACAATGCAAGGCTGCCGCCATGACTGAAATAATAGACAGAGGAGCTATAAAGGACACAGCCCGGTGCCTCACAAGTGAGGTCCTGGCCAAGGTTTCCCTTGGAAGCGGGGCACCCAGCCAGCAGCCAGCAGCACCGCGGGACCGTGCACATTGCAAGGCTGCCGCCATGACTGAAATAATAGACAGAGGAGCTATAAAGGACACAGCCCGGTGCCTCACAAGTGAGGTCCTGGCCAAGGTTTCCCTTGGAAGCGGGGCACCCAGCCAGCAGCCAGCAGCACCGCGGGACCGTGCACATTGCAAGGCTGCCGCCATGACTGAAATAATAGACAGAGGAGCAATAAAGGACACAGCCCGGTGCCTCACGAGTGAGGTCCTGGCCAAGGTTTCCCTTGGAAGCGGGGCACCCAGCCAGCAGCCAGCAGCACCGCGGGACCGTGCACATTGCAAGGCTGCCGCCATGACTGAAATAATAGACAGAGGAGCAATAAAGGACACAGCCCGGTGCCTCACAAGTGAGGTCCTGGCCAAGGTTTCCCTTGGAAGCGGGGCACCCAGCCAGCAGCCAGCAGCACCGCGGGACCGTGCACATTGCAAGGCTGCCGCCATGACTGAAATAATAGACAGAGGAGCAATAAAGGACACAGCCCGGTGCCTCATGAGTGAGGTCCTGGCCAAGGTTTCCCTTGGAAGCGGGGCACCGAGCCATCAGCCAGCAACACTGCGGGACCGTGCACATTGCAAGGCTGCCGCCATGACTGAAATAATAGACAGAGGAGCAATAAAGGACACAGCCCGGTGCCTCACGAGTGAGGTCCTGGCCAAGGTTTCCCTTGGAAGCAGGGCACCCAGCCAGCAGCCAGCAGCACCGCGGGACCGTGCACAATGCAAGGCTGCCGCCATGACTGAAATAATAGACAGAGGAGGTATAAAGGACACAGCCCGGTGCCTCACAAGTGAGGTCCTGGCCAAGGTTTCCCTTGGAAGCGGGGCACCGAGCCATCAGCCAGCAACACTGCGGGACCGTGCAAAATGCAACGCTGTGGCCATGACTGAAATAATATCACCACCTGCAGCGCCACAGGGCACCGAGTCTGCCTTGGCTGCGGCAGAGGCAGAGGGGCAGGCA
Source organism: Larus michahellis (assembly GCF_964199755.1). NCBI lineage: Eukaryota > Metazoa > Chordata > Aves > Charadriiformes > Laridae > Larus > Larus michahellis. The sequence goes on from NC_133896.1 coordinate 220,376,051, forward strand.
CCTGCCCCATACAGCACCACCCCAGACTACAAGGACAAGATCGTCAAGACACAGTCCTGAGCATGGTCTGCTCGGCTGTGGACGTTTTCTGAGGCCAATAAAAGATGATGATTTTACCCCAGTGCTCGTCTGTACCTGGTCCGTCGCAGGAGAAAGACAGCTAGTGACCAACAACCCCAGGTCCTTTTCCACCAGGCAGCTCTCCAGCCACTCTTCCCCAGGCCTGGAGCGCTGCATGGGGTTGTTGTGACACAATTGCAGGACCACAGCCTACCAGGCTCTGCAGGACGTGGCCCTGTGCATGGTGACAAAGGCTGTGGTCAGCGCTCTGGTTGTCATCCAGCACAACCTGGCCCAAAGCACCCAGGCTCTCGGCAGGGACACCTCCCACTACACCAGGCTGCTCAAAGCCTCATCCAGCCTGGCCTTGAACACTTCCAGGGATGGGGCATTGACAGCTTCCCTGGGCAACCTGTTCCAGTGCCTCACCACCCTTAATACACAAGAAAGAAATTCTACCTGATATCCAATCTAAATCTACCCTCTTTCAGTTTGAAGCCGTTACCCCGTGCCCTGTCATTACACTCCCTGATAAAGAGTCCCTCCCCATCCTTCCTCTAGGGCCCCTTTAGGGACTGGAAGGCTGCTCTAAGGTCTCCCCGGAGCCTTCTCTTCTCCAGGCTGAACATCCCCAACTCTCTCCGCCTGTCCTCATAGCAGAGGTGCTCCAGCCCTCGGATCATCTTCGTGGCCCTCCGCTGGACCCCTTCCAACAAGTCCACGTCCTTCTTGTGCTGAGGACTCCAGAGCTGGACGCAGGACTCCAGGTGGGGTCTCACGGGAGTGGAGTAGAGGGGCAGAATCACCTCCCTCGACCTGCTGGCCACGCTTCTTTTGATGCAGCCCAGGATGCGGTTGGCTTTCTGGGCTGCGAGCACGCATTGCCTGCTCACGTTGAGCTTCTCGTCCACCAGCACCCGCAAGTCCTTCTCCTCAGGGCTGCTCTCAAGCCATTCTCCGCCCAACCTGTATTTGTGCCTGGGATTGCCATCACCCAGGCGCAGGCTCTTGCACTCGGCCTGGTTGAACTTCATGAGGTTCACAGAGGCCCACCTCTCAAGTTTCTCCAGGTCCCTCTGGATGGCGTCCCTTCCCTCCAGTGTGTCGACCGTGCCACACAGCTTGGTGTCATCAGCAAACTTGCTGAGGGTGCACTCAGTCCCACTGTCCATGGCACTGACAAAGATGTTAAACAGCACTGGTCCCCGTACTGACCCCTGAGGAACACCACTCCTCACTGGTTTCCATGTGGATATTGAGCCATTCACTGCAAGCCTTTGAGTGGGCCCATCTAGCCAGTTCCTTATCCACCGAATGCTCCACCCATCAAATCCATGCTTTTCCAATGTAGAGACCAGGATGTCGTGCGGGACAGTGTCAAACGCTTTGCATAAGTCCAGCTAGATGATAAGCCCCCCCTGCATGGGGACAGGCTGCCACAGCTCCCCTGCCCAGAGACTTTGCAGGCCTCCGGGAGCTGCCGCGCACAGGTAGGGAGCCCGCGGGAGACGGGGCCAAACGTCTTCCCAACCCCGGGAGCTGCCGATGGGCAGGCGGGACATGCAGGAGGGGACAGGCGGGCTCGGCCCCTGTCACAAGCTGGGCCCACCGTGCCATGCCCAGCAGGCCGCCCGGGCATGCCAGGGGCGCTCCCGGGAGTCACCGTGGTCTGCGAGGGGACCAGTCCTCTCCCAGCTGGCTCTGGGACTGGCAGCAGCCGCCTGCGGAGACGAGCGCTGCCCGGGGGACTGGCGGGGGAGCCCGGCTGCAGGACCTCTTCCAGCCGAGCCGTGGGGACCAGGGCCACAGTCACACAGCCTGTCTCCTTGGCTTCTCTTGCAGTCAGACAGCGTGGTGCGCAGCAAGGCACTGCCCTGCAACAGGGTGGTGGTGCTGCAGGAAGACACTCAGCACAGGCAGGCAGCGACAGCCGGGCACGCAACCGCCGCTCGGCCATCAAGACGCGCCAGCAGCTGCTGCAAGCTGCCGCCTCTGCCACCAGCACCCTCGAACTCTCCTGCCACGGGCTGGCAAACGGCCAACAGCACTGCAGCCAGCGGCTGCCTATGGCCAGTCCCACCTCCTCGGGGCATCAACGGTGAGCGGGGCAGACCTGCGAGGGTGAGGAGCTTCAGGCCTGCCCGGCAGCTCCCTCCAGCCTACAGCGCAGCAGGGAAGGACGCCGCCCGGGACATCACAAACAAGGTTTTGTGTAAAGTTTTCACTGCAAGCCATGGACCCAGCCAGCAGCCAGCAGCACCACGGGGAAGGGCTGAAGCCGTGACACCAACATCAGACAAGGTGTTAGCAGCCAATGGAGGCAAGGCTTTTGCAGAGGATCCGGCCATCCTGCCCATCAAGACAGAGTCCCTGGAGCAGCTGGAGAGGAGCTGCCTGGCCCGCACCAGGCGCAGCCTGGCCCAACTCAGCAATGCCACCCTGCAGCGGCAGCAGGACAGCCCGGAGGAAAAGCCAGGGGCCTTGGCCGAGGAGCAGGAGAAGTGCAAAGACAGCAGTGACAAGGAGCTGTCCCAAGGGGAAGACATCAGCATCCACACTATCTGGGTCAACGCCTCGGTCCCGGAGCTCTTCCAGGACACCCACGATGGTCCCCAGGAGGAGTGCGGCCGGCCCAGCAGCCTGGGCACAGAGCTGGCAGGTGACATAGCTGGTGACCTGCAGAGCGCGTCTCCTGCCCTGCCTGGTCCCACAGATGCTGAGCCGGCAGCTTGTGCCCTGGCCGGAACTCCTGAGCAAGAGGGGCACCGCACACCTCTGGCTCCCACGGCACAAGAGGAGGCAAAGGCAACCGCTTCTCCCATCCCCAGCCAGCAGGCCCCTGCAGCAGAAGTAGAGAGCCGGGCACCTGCCCCATACACCCCCCCAGCCTACGAGGACGAGGCTCTGCAGGACACAGCCCTGAGCATGGTGAGAGAGGCCCTCATCAATTCTGTGCTTGTGAGGCAGCGCTTGCAGGCACAAAGTACGGATTCGGCAACAGCAGCATCACCACCTGCAGCGCCACAGGGCACCGAGTCTGCCTTGGCTGCAGCAGAGGCAGAGGGGCAGGCACCTGCCCCATACACCACCCCCCCAGACTACAAGGACGAAGCTCGTCAAGACACAGTCCTGAGCATGGTCAGAGAGGCTCTCATAAATTCTCTCCTTCTGAGCCAGGGAAAACTGGCAAAAAGCAAGGCTGCAGCAGCAGCAGCAACACCACCTGCAGCGCCACAGGACGGCGAGTCTGCCTTGGCTGGAGAGCCTCGGGGAGAGGCCAGCTCAGCCCCTCTCATCCCATCGGCACGTGAGCATGGAGAAAACACGGCTTCTCCCATGTCTGAACACCACTACGGTGGGACCAGCACAGCCGCTATCTTCCCAGCACCATACGAGGATGAAGCGGCTGCTTCAGTGCCTGAAATCCCTCTGGCAGAAGCTGGCGCTCCGCACTTTGCCCCAGCAGCACAGGCAGAGAGCCAGGCACCTGCCCCGCGCAGCCCCACAGCCTACCAGGCTCTGCAGGACATGGCCCTGTGCATGGTGACAAAGGCTGTGGTCAGCGCTCTGGTTGTCATCCAGCACAACCTGGCCCAAAGCAAGGCGGCAGCAACAGCAGCAACACCACCAGCAGCAGCTCTGGACACCGAGAGCCAGGCACCTGCCCCACACGGCCCCACAGCCTCCGACGAGGCTCTGCACCACACAGCCCTGTACACCGTGACGGAGGTCGTGGGCAAGGCTGTGACTGTCACCCAGCACGACCGGGCACAATGCGTGGACACCATGGCAGCAGCACCACCTGCAGAACCTTGGGACACCGAGTCTGCCTTGGCTGGAGAGCCTCAGGGAGAGGGCAACACAGCCCCTCTCACCCCAACAGCCCTCGGTGGCCAGGGGCTGGCAGGAGCTGGTACATGATGTATCCGCCAATGCTGTGGCAACATCCTAAAAGGCCACTAAATCCGTCAGGCACGATCTGCCTTCGATGAAGCCATGTTGGCTATCACCAGTCACCTTCTTATTTTCCATGTGCCTTAGCAGAGATTCCAGGAGCATCTGCTCCATGACCTTGCCGGGCACAGAGGTGAGACTGACCGGTCTGTCGTTCGCTGGCTCATCCTTTTTTGCCTTTTTGAAAACGGAGGTTACCTGTCCCCTTTTCCAATCAGCGGGAACTTCACCAGACTGCCACGACTTTTCAAATAGAATGGAAAGCGGCTTGGCCACTTCATCTGCCAGCTCCCTCAGGACCCGTGGATGGATTTCATCTGGTCCCATGGACTTACGCACCTTCAGGTTCCTCAGATGGTCCCGAACCTGATCTTCTCCTACAGTGGGCGGGTTTTCATTTTCATAGACCCTGCCTTTGCATTCTGCTACTTGGGTGGTGTGGTTGGAGCCCTTGCCGGTGAAGACCGAGGCAAAAATGTCATTCAGCACCTCAGCCTTCTCCATATCCTGGGTGACCACGTCTCCTGCCTCCTTCCTGAGAGGGCCCACCTCTTCCCTAGTCTTGCCTTTACCCCTGACGTACTTAGAGAAGCTTTTCTTGTTATCCTTGCTGCCCCTAGCCAGATTTAATTCTATCTGGGCTTTAGCTTGCCTAATCTGGTTCCTGGTCACTCAGACAGTTTCTCTGTATTCCACCCAGTCAACCCGTCCTTGCTTCCACCCTCTGTAGGCCTCCTTTTTGCTTTGGAGCTTGTCCAGGAGCTCTTTGTTAATCCACGCAGGCCTCCTGGCATTTTTGCCTGACTTCCTCATTCTTGGCATGCACCGTTCCTGAGCTGAGCTTGGAGGAGGTGATCCTTGAATAGTAACCAGCTCTCTTGGGCCCCTCTGCCCTCCAGTACTTTTTCCCATGTTACCCTGCCAAGCAGGTCCCTCAAGAGGCCAAAGTCTGCTCTCTTGGAGTCCAGGTAGCGAGCTTGCTGCGTGCTCTCCTCGCTGCCCCGAGGATCTTGAATTCTACCATTTCACGATCCCTGCAGCCGAGGCTACCCTTGAGCTTGACACTCGCCACCAGCCCCTCCTTGTTGCTAAGGACAAGGTCCAGCATAGTTCCTCTCCTTGTTGGCTCCTCCACCATTTGAGGAAGAAAAAATGTGTCATTGACACATTCCAAGAACTGCCTGGATTTCTTGTGCTCTGCTGTGTTGTCCCTCCAACAGGTATCGGGGTGGTTGAAGTCCCCCATGATGACCAGGCTCTGCGAACGCGATGCTGCTCCTATCTGTCTGTGCAGGGCCTCATTCGCTCTGTCGTCCTGGTCACATGGCCTGTAGCAGACCCCTACCGTAATGTCCCCTGCCCCTGCGTTCCCTTTAATCTTGACCCATAAGCTCTCTGCTGGGTCTTCATCCATGTCCAGGTGGAGCTCCATGTGGCATCCCCCTCTCCCAACAAGCCTAGTTTAAAGCCCGGTCAACGAGCCCCACTAGCTCATGAGCAAAGACCCACTTCCCCCTTTCAGAGAGATGAGCCCCGTTCGATTCAACGAGCCTGGTGCCGCGTAGGCCATCCCATTGTCAAAAAACCCAAAACTGTGGCGGTGACACCAGCCACGGAGCCACGTGTTGACAGATTGCACACGTCTGTTCCTTACAGTGTCCCTGCCTGTAACTGGGAGAACAGAAGAACAGACACCCTGCGCCCCAGACTGCCTCATTAACTTTCCCAACGCCCTCAAGTCTCTCTGGATTGCTCTTGGGCCATGTGTTGCCACCTCGTCACCACCCACGTGAAGGAGCAACAGCGGGTAGTAGTCCGAGGGCCAAAGCAGGCAGGGAACTTTCTGAGTGACGTCCCTAACCTGGGCCCCAGGGAGGCAGCAAACCTCCCTGTCAAGAGGGTCTGCCCAGCACATTGGGCCTTCTGTTCTCCTCAGAAGGGAGTCTCCTACTACTATAACCTGCCTCTTCTTCCTTGTAGAGGCAGGTTTTAAACCGGGGGTAGGCCTTACTGCTCCCGGCATCTCTTCTGGGGTAGCCAAACCATCTTCCATGCCATCCATGGGTTGGCCTACCTCCCCAAGAGCCTCGTACCTGTTGTGCAGAGGCACCCGGTTAGGGGATGTGGGCAAGGCGGGAGTTCGCTTGCCTCCCCTATTATGGACTACCCTCCATTCACTAGCCTCCTTTTGTCCACTGCCTTCAGTCTGGCAGGGGCAAGGTACCAGATCTCCTTCAGCTCGGGGTCTTTTTGGTGGCTTTTCTGGTTTTTCACTCGGGGAGGTCAGAGTCTGAGTCCAACAATCAATTTCTTTCTCACTCTCCCTGATGCTCCGCAGCCGTTCTACTTCCTCTTTTAGCTCTGCTACCAGGCTGAGGACATCATCTACCTGGCCACACCTCACGCAGCTGTCACCTCTTCTACCATCCACTAGCCCTGAGAGGTGAAGGCACTGCCTGCAGCCAGCGACCTGGGTGGCTGCGTGCTTCCAGGGGAGCTCAGTTTGTACGGCCACGTCTGCTCTGGCAAGTGCGGACGACTCCAGAGGCTGCATCTTTCGGATAGAGACTGTGGCTGAGCTTCCCTCCCGAGCCCTTCCCGTGCAAACTGCTGCGCCGCGCTCCCTAGGGCCGCCTTCTGAGGGGATGGGAGCTGGCTGCTGCCGCTGCGGGCTCCGCACCGGCCGCCTCAGCCGCTGCCGCCGAGCTGCGGGCTCCCTGCGGGTCCCTGCCGCTGCCCGGGCTTCTCTCCTGTTTCTATTTCATGATAAAATGAGTTAAATAGTAGTCTGTGCTGTACCGATTCCCTTATTCTTTTATTTCGCTATTATAAACCAAAGTCTGGGAACTTACCCGTCCCCTCCTAGTAGTTACTACGCACTGGCTGCAGTTTGCCATAACCAGAGTCAAGGAGCTTACCCCAAACAGGACCAGAAGAGGTCCGGTCAGGGCCATAGTGATCGGTGGTCACAGCCCGAAGGGGTTGCAGCCCTTGGCAGACCTTTCAAGCCGCACCACTCGTTCCCCTCCGGTCTTGCCCTCTTCCTTAATCTTTTAAGGGGTAACCTTCAATCAAGAAACACTCTTTGATTAAATTGACAACAATAAAGCCTAACCCATGGTAGGTTATATAGGGGAGTGGTGGCCCCACAGCGAATGCACAAAAATTCTAAACTGTTTCCTAGATCCTTGACTTCTTTTTTGGAAAATGATATATTTTAAAACATGTAGAACACTTTGCCCTTAAAAATAAACACCACCGTTTACACAATGGACTAAATCACCTTTCCTAATAGGTATTTATCCCTGTCCACTAATTCTACAGGAGTAGTTACAATGAAATTCCCACAGCAACTTAGCTTATGCTTCTTGATGAAGGTCTCTTTAAGTTCGTCTGATGGTTAGCTTGGCTTCTCCGGGCTCAGATGTGACTCTCCACTCCTTCACTGGACCTTTCACTCGCGACACATGTGTCAAATCCTAATGGTGGTGTTTGAGCCACCATCGCAATCTCTCGTAGTTCTTTTAACCTTTTTCCAATGGATATTATATATTTTTGGATACTATAATCTTCAACTACATTATTCCCCAGGGGCATCCCTTGGGAGTAAGGCATTCCATATAACATTTCATATGGCGATAATCCAGTCTCACTGTGTGGCTTAGTTCTTATGTTTAATAGTGCCAATGGTAGGCATTTCGTCCAGGACATCTGTGTCTCAATCATTAATTTAGCCAGTTGCTGTTTTATTGTTTGATTCGTTCTTTCTACTTTCCCTGAGCTTTGTGGGTGTCACGGAGTGTGGTATTCCCATTGAATACCTAATGACTGACATAATAATTTTATTATTTTAGAAGTAAAATGTGTGCCCTGATCAGAATCAATATACTGGATTATCCCATATCTAGGTATTAAGTGTTCTAATAAGATTTTTACTACCATCTGTGCCGTAGCTCGTGCTACAGGGTAAGCTTCTACCCATTGTGTTAAATGATCTACTATTACTAGTAAATATTTTGTTCTCCCTACCTTAGGCAATTCAGTAAAATCGACTTGTATTCTTTCAAAAGGTCTATAAGCTGTTTTCCTTCCTCCCGTGGCTGCTTGTCGAAACACTTTCTTGTTTACTTTTTGACAAGTTAAACATCCTCGCGTGATTTGCTTTGCTATTTCAAAAATCTCAATACAGCCAAATTGTTTAAGGAAATGATCACTTATCGCCTTTGTACCCCAATGTGTTTGTGTGTGTAATCGTTCTAATATTTGCCTGGCATAAGCTTTTGGCAACATCTCTCGCCCGTTAGGCAGCATCCATTTTCCCTGTTCTAACTTAGCTCCTATTTTCTCTAATTTTGCCTGTTCCTCAGGGGTAAATTTCTTTTCTTTCTCCTCTAGTTCTTTTTCACTAATGTCTCCTTGTGCTTGTACTACATTAATTTTAGCGACCTGAGTCCTCAGGGCTGCTTCCTGGGCCTCTCTATCGGCTAGGTTATTCCCTCTGGTTCGATAATCTAATCCCCTTTTGGTGTCCTCTCACATGTACCACTGCTATGTCCTTTGGTTTTCTTAACGCCTTTAAAATTTTCACTATTAGTTCTTGATGTATTAGATTCCTTCCTTGGGTATTAATTAAACCTCTTTCCTCCCAAATTTTTCCAAAAGTGTGGACTACTCCATACGCATATTTAGAATCCGTAAATATGGTCCCGCTTTTTCCTTGTAATAATTCCAGGGCTCTACAAAGGGCATACAGCTCGCAAGCTTCAGCTGACCATGATGGACTCAGAGGTCCTGATTCTGTAAGTTCTAAATTTTTATTAATTACGGCATACCCTGATTTTCTCCTCCCTTCCACCACACGGGAGGAGCCATCTACAAATAACACTTCTGCATTTTCTAACTCAGTATCTCTTAAGTCTGGCCTCACCTTAGTCTGGGTCTCAATTACCTCTAAACAATTATGTTGTACTTCCTTTGATGGCTCTCCAAACAAAAACTGTGCTGGACTCTGAGCAGAAGTCACCCTCAGTTCTAAATCGGGGGAGTCTATTAATATTGCTTCATATTTCAAGATCCGGCTGTCCGTTCAGCATTTTTCTGCCTTTTGTTGTAAAACACTCCTGACATTGTGTGGGGTATACACTTTTAAAGGAGCACTAAAGGTAATTTTCCGAACTTCCTCTATTAATAATGCGGTAGCTACCAAAGCTTGGAGACAAGCAGGCCATCCTCTACTTACTGGATCAAGTAATTTAGAACAGTACCCCACAGGTTTTTTTATTCCTGCCCAGTCTCGAGTAAGAACTCCATATGCTGTCTGATTTGATGTATTCACAAAAAGATGGAAAGGTTTTTCTAAATCTGGGAGGCTCAGTACAGGTGCTTGTATTAATGCCTTTTTTATTTCCTCAAATTTCTGGTCATCTTCTGTAAGCCACTTAAGTTGGTTACTAGTTAATTTTTCATATAGAAATTTTACCTTGTCACTATAATTTTCAAGCCATGATCTACAATATCCTAATAATCCCAATATTTGCCGAACCTCCTTTTTAGTTTGTGGGGGTCTTAAAGATAGAATCCCAGATACCCTACCAGAAGCTAGTTTCTTCTTTCCCTTACTTAGCCAATGTCCTAAGTATTTTACTTCCTGTTCTACAAACCGTAGTTTTGATCGGGACACTTTCAATCCCTTCTCCCCTAGAAAATTTAACAATTTAATAGTAGCTTCTCGGGTCCCCTCTTCAGTTTCTCCTGCTACTAAGAAATCATCTACATATTGCAATAATTTTATCTCCTGGGGTAATGTAAAATCCTGTAAGATTTTCTCTAAAGTTTGCCCAAATAAATTTGGTGACTCCGTAAACCCCTGTGGTAATACCGTCCATCTTAATTGCTGTTTCCGTCCCGTTTCGGGGTCCTCCCACTCGAAAGCAAAATAATCTCTAGATCCCTCGTCCAGAGGACAGGCCCAAAAAGCATCTTGCAAATCTATCACACTATACCAAGTATGTCTGGGAGAAATATGACTTAATAAAGTATAGGGATTTGCCACTACAGGGAATTCAGTAATCGTTCGCTGATTTACAGCTCTGAAATCCTGTACCATTCTGTATGACCCGTCCGGTTTCTTTACAGGGAGGATGGGTGTATTATGAGGTGACATACATGGTTCCAAGGTTCCTTTTTCCAAAAGTCTGTCAACTACAGGTTTTAATCCTTTTCGACCCTCCATGGGTATAGGGTATTGCTTGATTCTAATCGAACGATGTGGATCTATTATTTGAACGCTTATGGGGTCCATTTTTATTTTTCCAGTTTCCCCTTCTTTATACCACACCGAGGGGTTAATAGCTTCTTCATCCTCCTGTGTTAAAGTATATAATTTGATCTGCAGTTTGTTCCCCTCACTCTGAATGCTCAAGTTTAACTTCAAAATCAGATCCCTTCCTAGTAAATTGTATTCCGCTTCAGGGAGCAAAAGTAAATCATTAAGACAAATTTTCGTTTCTGTTTCTACTTCTACATCTTTCAAGATAGGGACTTTCAAAGGTTCTCCTTTTGCCCCGACTACTGACATATAGTTCTTCCCTATCTCTATTCCTTTTGGAAGTTTCTGAATGGTTGATTTTTCAGCTTCCGTATCCACTAAAAATAAAACCTCCTCCTTATGGGGACCTATTAATAATTTTATCAAGGGCTCTGTTGAAGTCCCCAAAAGATATAGCCCCTGACACCCCTATTCTTCTTTGAACATTTTCTCATCTTGTTCTCGCTTACGACAGTTCCTCTGAACATGTCCCCTCTTGTTACAGTAGTAACAGACAGGAATTGTGAATCTCTCCCTATGAGGCTGTCCTCTGGGTGTCTGCTCTATTCTTTTTTCCCTTTTCTCTCTACACGGATTCTGATTTTTCTGACTTTCTTTTCCTGCTGCTACAAAAATTTTTGTCCCTTTTCCTCAGCAGTAAATAAGATCCCTAAAATGGATTGTATTTCTTCCCAGGTATAAGTATTAGGCCCTAAAAATTGGTCTAGTTTTTCCTGCTACTCCAAGGGGATCATCTAATAGGGTCCCCATTTCTTTCTTGAAATTCCTTACATCTGTGGTATTTAATGGAACTGCCACAAACCCCATGCCTCCCTGATTGCCTCCGAGGGGTACTTCTCGTAAGGGATATAGAGAAGCTCCCCCAGATGTGGCAGTTCTACTTCTCGTACATGCAGCCGGAGGTCGATCTAATTCCGGTGCTGTCGGTGGTGGAGGCAGGGGTAACGGTGGCACTGGTGGGGGTACTACGGCCCCTGGAGGGAGAGCCACCGTCGGAGGAGGATTGTTAGGATATGGAGGTGGTAAGTTATCCAGTGGTTCCCCTTTATCATCTTTTTCCTTCCCTTTTTCGTCTTTGTTTCCTTCTTCTTTCTCAGACTTTTCATCCGTTTTTAATGTAAGTATTGAAGCCGGAAAAGGACGTGAAGTCCTGATCCGTAATCCTGCATAATCACTTTCCTCCTGACTAAAAGGTTCCTTTGAATTAACATATAGATTTAAGGCCTGGCAAATCCAGTCTTCAAAGGATCCAAAAACAGGCCAAAAGACATGTGGTTTTAAAAGTTTCTTCGGCCATTCAATCATACAATAGTGAACTAATTTTAATTTACTTTTTCCTTTTCTGGGGCCCCTTTCATTCCAATTCCTAATCATTATTCCTAATGGACTTTCCAATGGTATATCTGGTAATTTGCTCCCTTTCCTCTGGTCCTGGGTCTTCGATTTTGTCTGACCCATCTAGGAATTTTACTGTGGCAATTCCTACAGCCCTTGGTTACCAGTAAGAGTGTCTTGCAGGGGGTTTAGGACCAATCACCCACCCACGAATCCTATAGGAATTGATTCGGTCCTTCACCGGCCAAGTCCCTCGCGGGAGACTGGAACCGCGGTTAGAAGACCTCCGCAATCACTTCGGAACCAGGTTCCGTCTCAATCACACTCTTACACACAGGCAACCGAATCCCACCCAACCGAACGGTATACACTTTAAATACTTACAATTCCGTCATCTTCGTTCGGATCTTCGCGCGCAGAATTACGGGTAAAATAAACTGCTGCAGCCGGCACGGGAGCTCATAAAAATAAAAATCAAAATCTTTTCTTTGCTTGCCTTTACTCGGGTTCAGGATGGTGTTAGTCCCGACCTGACCTGATCAGGAGCCACCTAATGGTGGGGCACCCCTCCTAGATCAAGTCAGAATTCAGGAACTAAGACAATCCCGGACGAGCACCCAAATTGTGATAAACGATTTAATTGCAAACAGGATTCCAATTAGAATTTATAATTTATTAAAGGAATAAAGGCAAGCAAACAGCGCTGGGTGTGCCGGGAGTCTCTGCCCAACCAAGACACACGCCTTACAGCCCCCATTTTTGGTTTCTATCTCCTATACTAATACATATTCATAACTGCCTCTAAAATGGTTGGCCCTTGCCAAAAATGGGTGTATCCCCCCTCTTACAGGTCACTATGCAGATAACAACAGGACCGGCTTAAGCTGGTATTCTAGAATGTTCGCCAGCTGGCTCCTGCAAAACACAGACACGATAGACACACCGTCTCATCTGCGGCCATACAGACAAAACAACCAAAGGTCACACTTCACCCTGTGGCCCTAACACTGTTCCACACTGACACGAATCAGTTAAGCACATTTCACACCCCCTAAACACAACATGGCTCCAGCCTCCTCTGTGCTGGCAGGTCCCATCTCTGCTCAAAGCCGGCTGGTCCACGCTGCGTGCCGTCACGCGGAAGACGGAACAACCAGCCAGCCGACGAATACAGCCAACCAAAGATGGAGAAAAGCCCACCGAAATCAAGGGCCTGCCCTCGCTGTCAGTGGTTCAGGTCCAGCTGGGACTATGGCTTAAACCGGGGAGATGTTCACATCTCCCTTGCAGAGCAGGGCACAGACCCCCTTCTCCCTGTACGCCAGCAGCCACGGGGAGAAATTAAAACCAGAATAAATCCCAGGGTGCAGAGCACGTATACAGACCTTTCCAAGGGAAAAGCAAACAGGACACTTGGTGGGACCAATTCACATGCAGCTCAATCCTTCTGAAGAAAAGTGGTGTGCTCCTACTCATAGTTCCAGTAGCTACATGGCCAAGGCACCAGAAAGTCCTTCAGCACACGTGAGAAGAGATGCCCGTACCCACAGCCCAGGGGAAGAGACTGTCCTGTTAGGGCCTATGTTATGGCGGGGCAAGAGTGGGGAGAAGGAAAACCTAAGCTGCCTCTGCCTGCGTTATAAGAAGGTACGGACCCTAGTGACCCAGCCAGCAGCACTCAACCATTGTGGTGGGGCTGGTGCACTCTCAGGGATGGAGAAGACCTGCGAGGAGGGCGGGACTGTGTGGAGAAGAGGCTGGTCTGACGGGAGAAACGTGGGCAGCTGAGAACAAGGAGGACTGGAGGATGCTCAGGTGTTTGCAGCATGTGTAAAACACAGCTGTGGAAACAGAGGGCTTACACACGGCAGGAGGGATCCCAGGGTGACTGTCCTGTGGGGTGACAGTGGTCTCGGAGGGAAATGGTGGCTCCCATGCAGTTGCTGCATCTCATCACGGTGCACAGCTGCTTCACGGCTGCAACTCCATCTGTGCTGCCCTACACCCCAGGGATCCCTGCCAGGCACGGGATTGCAAGGAAAACTGTAGGAGAGGAAGCTCGGTGCTCATCTCCGGCGGGGTCATGGAGGCAAACGGCTCTTCCTCACCAGGCGGATCTGAGCCCTCCCAGCTGGCCCCCTCGGCAGGCTGGGGTTTGCCTTGCAGGAAGGGGCAGCAGGGGAGGTTCTGCTCTCCAGTCCCCATTGAGATGGCAGGTCCACATCCCATCCCTGCCCGTGTCAGGCCATGATGGCAGGCGTGTCGCTGAGCTCTGGAAAAGAAGACACACAGTGAGCTACCGAAATATCTGCAGTTCTTTTGCCAGCCATCATGAGCAAACAGAACCGGGCTGAAAACACAGGCAGCCCAGGTTGCGTCATTCTGTCTGGATGACAGAGCTCCATGGGGGCAGAAACATGGTGCACGGGAGGGTCCCCAGCCGATCCCACCCTGCCTTGCAGACCCAAGAGGCCTCGGCACCTCCGGGCTCTCTTTTCACAGCATCACAGAGCAATGCGTGTTGGAGGGGACGTCTGGAGGTCTCTGCCCCAACCTCTGCTTGAAGCAGGGCTAATTACATCAGGATGCTCAGGGCTTCAAACATCTCTGAGGGCAGATATTCCCCACTCGGGCCCCTCTTCCCGTATCTGACCACCCTCATGGGCAAGATTTCTTTTTCTCTCCTTATGGCCACCCAAAGTTTCCAAGGTTACAGCTTGTGCTGTTGCTACTGCACATCCGAGAGACATCTGACTCTGTCTTCTCTACCCTCTCCCATTAGATGGTTGCAGAGACAGCGATAAGACGCCCCTTGACCTTCTCTTTCACTGTGCAAATCCAGATTTCAAACGTCTCGTCCTCCAGCTCAGCGGCCCCATTGACCTCACTCCCGTTTGTCACAATCTGCTTGGTGCTGGGCAGTGGGAACCGGACCCAGTGCCTAGATATGGCCTCACCGGTGCTGCACAGAGAGGAGAAATCACTGCCACCTGAGACTGAGACAACCCAAGATGCAGCCGTCCTTCACCACAGCATGGGCACCCATCACCAACCCATCCATCAGGACGCTGGTGCCTCCACGGAGATGGCCTAAGCAGGATGTGGCTCCTGGCTCTCCTTGCCCTACTCACCTGCCCTCAACCTGTTGTAGGTGCCGCTCTCCAGCACCGGGCCACCATCATGGGCACAGCAGGAGAAACTCCGCTCTCGCCACCTGCGCGGGGCAAAGCACCTGGGTCAGGCCACCGCTTGCTGTGCTTCCCCTCGCAGCTCCCCGCTGCCCTGGACACCTTTTTTCTATTTTTTCGAGGCAGGGTCTCCCCTGGTATTTGGGGATTTGCTCAGGTCCTTACCGAGAAGGGACTCCAGTGCATGACTAGACTATGCATGAGCTTCACTATGCCAGTTCAGAGACAGAGAGAGCTCATGGGACTAAAACCAGACCAACAGCGCTATCGACTGGCTTTTCCGTATGGCAAGCCTGATCTTAAGAGTCGGGGGCCCAACTAAGTCAGCCCTCAGGGCTCCTTCTCTAATCACTGGAGGAAGACAGGAATTTCCAGAGGTGATCCATTCCTTCTTGCTTTATGATGGAAGATCGATCTCTCTCTCTCTCTCGACTGTAGATGGAGCCTAGATGATCAGCTTACATTAAATCCCTAACCTGCCCATGGCTAAATTCAGAACTGATGAATTCCACCCAAAAGAGACAGCAACACAGCTGCCTTATGCTAGGAGCTGCTTTGCAACAGGCTTCAGCGGGTCACCTTGTCATAGAAGAAGATCCGGTCAGTCAAGCAGGACCTGCCTTTCATAAACCTATGCTGATGGGGCCTGATGGCCTGGTCGTCCTGTACATGCCGCCTGATGGCACTCAAGAGTATCTGCTCCATAACCTTTCGTGACACATCATCGCTGCCCCGGTGACATCGCAGTGTCCCAAATGACAGCACCACCCCCCCAGACACACACACACCCTTTTCTTATTCCCCCCAAAAAAGGAGCAAAACGACCAGACCCAGGGCTGGCCCCTTCCCCTCAGGGGGGCTCCGCCACCGCCTGCAAACCTGGGCTGGGGCATCTCTCGAGCAGTACGAGACACGTACAACGAGGCACCTGGAAAACAAAAATCCCCAATTAGGGTTCAGCGTGCTAAAAAAATAGCACAGAAGAGAGTAGAGGAATTCCGTCAGAGCGAGGGATGGGACAGCAGCTGAGCTACAGGAGGATTCTAGGGAAACACCTCAGCTCCAAATACGGCACAACCTTCAAAAGCCAGCGCCAGCTCAACTCTTAAAGTCAGGATTAAGACTAACCGATGCCATTTTGAACACGTCCTTAGCACAACGGCAAACCCTCCGGCTGGCGCTGGGAAACGCTGGGCCACTTCCTCCCAGCGCGGCCGCAGGGAGATCCACTGCCTTGCGTGCGGGGCGGCAGGAGCGGGCTGGGCCGTAACCGGAATCGATGCTGACGGAGCCACCGCCGCAACTACAGCCCTCGCGCTGCTGCCGCTGCCCACCTCGCTCGCTGGGTCGATGCAGCTAAGAGGGACGGGTCAAACCCTGACTAGCAAAAAGGAACAATAAAGAACAAAGCTCGGTCGTTCGCTTCATGTCAAAAAGGTGTGCCCACGTTTACAGACACTCATTAAAAATACTTACACTCTAACAGTATTCGACTTTCCTCTGGCACCAGTTTAGCTCGCACAGCTGTGAGTTGATACCACTACATTAGCTCTCTCCAAAATACAGAGTTATAATTGGACTACAGGGGTTTTTGCGTGCCACCCAAGGAGGAGGGACATCCAGCCAGCTGCACTGCCCCAGAGAGATGCTACTGGGCTGCCAGGGGAACGTGCCACTGAAAGCCAGACAGAAAGAAAGTACTTCAGAGCACGCCGTCTAAATATCAGGAAAAAAACACAACAACCGGTTACATTCAGCTGCCTCTCTTTATAAAGCTTTACAACTAACACCTCACTGCTTAAGGACACCTCCTAAACTGCATGCTACAGCTAGACCCCCCGGCAGCGCTCCCTGGGGTCCGGCACTTCGAGGGCAGGGCGCGCCGGGCCCAGCCGCCCCCTCCGAGCCCAGCGCCGCCCGGCGTCCCCCCAACCCCGAGAGCCCCCGGCCCCGGCGGCAGCAGCCGGGGCCCTTCCCCGCCCCTGCGGCCGCCGCGACCCGCCCGCCGCCGCCGCCGGAGCCCCCCGGGCCGCCTCTGCCCGACCCGCGCCGGGAGCGGCAGAGGCCGCCCGGCCCCAGCCAGGAGCAGCTGAGCCGGGCGGGGCCGCCCCTGCTCCCCCCGGCCGGGCACGGGCTCGGTCCCGAAACCCCCCCAGCGACCCCGCGGCAGCGCTCGGCCCGGGGACGCTGCCGCCCTCGCCCACCCCGGCAGGGCAGGGCAGGGCAGGGCAGGGCAGGGCAGGGCAGAGCCCGCACCCGCCCGCCGAGGCTCCGGCCGGGGGATCCCACAACGCGCCCCGGCGCGGCTCCCGCGGCCGCAGCGGAACGAAACTCCGACACCGGCCCCGCCGCGCCTCTGCTGGGCACCGCGGGCGGCCCGGCCCGCCCCGCCCCGCCCGCAATTAACACCGCGGCGGGGAGAGGCACCGAGGCGTAAAAACCTGCTGTGCGCTGGGCTGGGCTGGGCTGGGCTGGCCACTACTCGAACGACACACGCCCTCTTTAACCTCTCTCCCCTCCCAGAAGAGAAGCGAGAGAGAATAAGGCAGACGGAGGCTTATGGGTCGGAAAGAAACTAAACGACTTTAATGAAATCTTAACAGTAACAATAAAAGATGACCATACTACTAAAAAAGGGAAAAATACAATATACGCAAACCCAGTATCAGAGTCCTCCTCGGACGCCGGCCGTTGAAGGAAGAGGCTGACCCGTTGGTCCCTCAGCTTTTATACTGAGCACGATGCCCATGGGATGCAATAGCCCCGTGGTCAGCTTTGGGCCACCTCTGCCTTCATCGGCCCCCACTGAGCACCTCCATCCTCCTCCTGCCCCAGCAGCACCTCCCCACCAGCAGCTACCGCCACCTGCCGCAGGCCCCTCAGATCAAGCCCCACAGCCCCTATAGCTCTCCCCTGTGCTTTACCCCCAGCCCTGCCCTACACTTTCCCCCGGGCCTGCCCCATAACCCTCCCTCGCAGCACCTCCCAGCCCTGCCCCATACATCCCCACGGCATTTGGCCTTGTTGAACCTCACACCATGGGCCTTGTCCCATCGATCCAGCCTGTCCAGATCCCTCTGCAGAGCCTTCCGACCCTCCAGCAGATCGACACTCCCACCCAGCTCGCTGTCCTCTGCAAGCTGACTGAGGGTGCACTCGATCCCCTCCTCCGGGTGGTCGATAAAGACATGAAACAGAACCGGCCCCAGCACCGAGCCATGGGGAACACCACTGTGACCGGCCGCCAGCTGGACTGAACTCCATTCACCACCACGTACGCCCGTCCACGCCACGGGCAGCCAGTTTCTCCAGGAGAATGCTGTGGGAAGCTGTGCCAAAGGCTTTGGTAACGTCTAGGTAGGCAACGTCCACAGCCTTTCCCTCGTCCACACCACCCCTTTCCTCCCTGGACCAAAGAGCCCACGGGGATGGCCAGAGAGCAGAGGCCCTGCGGGGAGGGCAGTCTCAGTCAGAGCAGCTGCTCAGGTCCCACCCAGATCTGAGCACCGCGCAGCCCCCAGCTCTCAGAAGGTTTCAAAAACCACAGGGCTGCTTCTTGAAAACATCCCCATTCCTAAAGTCATGGATGCTTCCCCTTCCCAGAGGGGCCAGCCAGAGCAGGTAGAATGGCAAGCACGGAGCCAGAACTGATGGTGGCACTGGAGCGTCACTGGGTGGGAAGGCAGCTGCCTGCAGAGGACACCAAGGCCTCTTTGCTTCAGCCAGCAGCCCCCAACAGCAGGAGAGAAACCCCCTGCCCGCCTGGTGTCCGTGCAGGCTGACGTTGCCAAGGACGGCGAGACGGGTGCGACAAGAGTTGGCACCAGGTGCCGTGGTGAAGGCCTTGCGCTTGGGCTCCTTGAGGAGCACCGCTGGAGAAGGGCAGGGACAGAGCAGCCACCGGCGCACCTGGGGACACCTCCGTGTCCCACAGGAACCCTGGCACACCTGGAGGAGCCAGATACAGGAGCAATGCCTGGGGACAAGGCCCAGGGCGGGGGCACCCCGAGCTGCTGAGCGCCCCCAGGAGGGAGCTCTGCAGAGGCCGCTGCCACAGGGCTGGGTGGGAGCTGTTGGCTCGGGCCTGGCAGGGCCCCCGCCAGGGGAGAGCAGGGGCTGCCCTGTGCCGGTCCCAGCTGGTCCCGGCCGGTCCCAGCTGGTTCAGAGCCACGGCACAGCTGGTCCCAGCCGGTCCCAGGCGTGGGCATCTCCATGGCGACCACCAGGGCTCTGTGACGCGGTCGCCGCATCATACCGAAGCCATTGTGACGCCGGTGACCGTGGGGGCATTTAAGGAGCGAGAGCCCGGGGGTACCCACTCCCAGGAGAGCAGCTCCCTCAAGAGGTAGCATCTCCCCTGGGTGACCATAGCAGATCGACGGCTGAGGACGCCGAAGACGCCAATGGAAGAGGAGGCGAACAGCCACTCCCAGCCCGACAAGGGGCTGCCGAGCCTGCAGAAGAGGCGCCAGGTGAGGGACGGGGCAGGAGGGAGAGGACGGTGGTGGGACGGGGCCGCACGGAGCTGCCTTGCTGCCAGGGCCGGGCTTGCTGGCATGACTGACTTGTAGGATAGCATGACTGGATGGAGAGATGAGGGGAGGGCAGTGGATGTTGTCTACCTTGGCTTCAGCAAGGCTTTCGATACGCTCTCCCACAGCATCCTCACAGGGAAGCTTAGGAAGTGTGGCTTAAGGGAATGGAGAGTGGGAGGGATTGAAAACTGGTTGAACGGTAGAGCTCAGAGGGCCGTGATCAGGGGCACAGAGTCTAGTTGGAGGTCAGTGACGAGTGGTGTTCCCCAGAGGTCAGTACGGGGTCCAGTCCTGTTCAATATATTCATCAAGGACCTGGATGAAGGGACTCGCACCCTCAGCAGGTTTGCTGACACTACAAAGTTGGGAGGGGTGGCTGATACACCGGAAGGCTGTGCCGCCGCACAGCGAGACCTAGAGAGGCTGGAGAGTTGGGCAGAGAGAAACCTTATGAAATTCAATGAGGGGAAAAGGGTAGGGTGCTGCGCCTGGGGAGGAATAACCCCATGCAGCCGTCCAGGTTGGGGGCTGACCTGCTGGAGAGCAGCTCTGCCAAGAGAGACCTGGGAGTCCTGGTGGGCAACAGGATGACCGTGAGCCGGCCAATGTGCCTTTGTGGCCAAGAAGGTCAATGGCATCCTGGGGTGCACCAAGAAGAGCGTGGCAAGCAGGTCGAGGGAGGTCCTCCTCCCCCTCCACTCTGCCCTGCTGAGGCCACATCTGCAGTACTGTGTCCAGTTCTGGGCTCCCCGGTTCAAGGACAGGGAACTGCTGGAGAGGGTACAGCAAAGGGCTACCGAGACGATGAGGGGACTGGAACAGCTCTCTTAGGAAGAAAGGCTGAGGGACTTGGGTCTTTTCAGTCTGGAAAAAAGAAGACTGAGGGGGGACCTTATCAGTGCTTAGAAATACTTAAAGGGTAGGTGTCAGGAGGATGGGGCCAGGCTCTTTTCAGTGGTGCCCAGTGACAGGACCGCGCACAAACGGGCAGCAACTTGAAGAGAGGAAGTTCCATCTAAACATGAGGAGGAACTTCCTCATGGAGGGTGACAGAGCACTGGAATGGGCTGCCCCGAGAGCTGGTGGAGTCTCCGTCTCTAGAGACATCCAAAACCCACCTGGACGCGTTCCTGTGCAACCTGCTCTGGGTGACCCTGCTCTGGCAGGGGGTTGGACTAGCTGATCGAGAGGTCCCTTCCAACCCCTATCATTCTGTGATTCTGTGGGGGCCGCTGTGCCAAGGCAGCCACCTCCACCCAAGGCCTTCTCCTCCTCCTGCCCACAGGTGGCCCACAGGCAACCAGAGGTAGCGCCGAAGGACAGGCAGAGCCAGGCCTTGACCCTCCATGGGGACAGGCTGCCACGGCTCCTCTGCCCAGAGACTTTGCAGGCCGCTGGGAGCCACCAGCCACCAATAGACAGAGGAGCAATAAAGGACACAGCCCGGTGCCTCACGAGTGAGGTCCTGGCCAAGGTTTCCCTCGGAAGCAGGGCACCCAGCCAGCAGCCAGCAGCACCGCGGGACCGTGCACATTGCAAGGCTGCCGCCATGACTGAAATAATAGACAGAGGAGCAATAAAGGACACAGCCCGGTGCCTCACGAGTGAGGTCCTGGCCAAGGTTTCCCTTGGAAGCAGGGCACCCAGCCAGCAGCCAGCAGCACCGCGGGACCGTGCACATTGCAAGGCTGCCGCCATGACTGAAATAATAGACAGAGGAGCTATAAAGGACACAGCCCGGTGCCTCACGAGTGAGGTCCTGGCCAAGGTTTCCCTTGGAAGCGGGGCACCCAGCCATCAGCCAGCAACACTGCGGGACCGTGCAAAATGCAACGCTGTGGCCATGACTGAAATAATATCACCACCTGCAGCGCCACAGGGCACCGAGTCTGCCTTGGCTGCAGCAGAGGCAGAGGGGCAGGCACCTGCCCCATACAGCACCACCCCAGACTACAAGGACAAGATCGTCAAGACACAGTCCTGAGCATGGTCTGCTCGGCTGTGGACGTTTTCTGAGGCCAATAAAAGATGATGATTTTACCCCAGTGCTCGTCTGTACCTGGTCCGTCGCAGGAGAAAGACAGCTAGTGACCAACAACCCCAGGTCCTTTTCCACCAGGCAGCTCTCCAGCCACTCTTCCCCAGGCCTGGAGCGCTGCATGGGGTTGTTGTGACACAATTGCAGGACCACAGCCTACCAGGCTCTGCAGGACGTGGCCCTGTGCATGGTGACAAAGGCTGTGGTCAGCGCTCTGGTTGTCATCCAGCACAACCTGGCCCAAAGCACCCAGGCTCTCGGCAGGGACACCTCCCACTACACCAGGCTGCTCAAAGCCTCATCCAGCCTGGCCTTGAACACTTCCAGGGATGGGGCATTGACAGCTTCCCTGGGCAACCTGTTCCAGTGCCTCACCACCCTTAATACACAAGAAAGAAATTCTACCTGATATCCAATCTAAATCTACCCTCTTTCAGTTTGAAGCCGTTACCCCGTGCCCTGTCATTACACTCCCTGATAAAGAGTCCCTCCCCATCCTTCCTCTAGGGCCCCTTTAGGGACTGGAAGGCTGCTCTAAGGTCTCCCCGGAGCCTTCTCTTCTCCAGGCTGAACATCCCCAACTCTCTCCGCCTGTCCTCATAGCAGAGGTGCTCCAGCCCTCGGATCATCTTCGTGGCCCTCCGCTGGACCCCTTCCAACAAGTCCACGTCCTCCTTGTGCTGAGGACTCCAGAGCTGGACGCAGGACTCCAGGTGGGGTCTCACGGGAGTGGAGTAGAGGGGCAGAATCACCTCCCTCGACCTGCTGGCCATGCTTCTTTTGATGCAGCCCAGGACGCGGTTGGCTTTCTGGGCTGCGAGCGCGCATTGCCTGCTCACGTTGAGCTTCTCGTCCACCAGCACCCGCAAGTCCTTCTCCTCAGGGCTGCTCTCCGCCCAACTGTATTATGTATATGTAATAAATGTATATGTATATGTACATAACATATGCACATTACATAAATGTAATGTATATGTAATAAATGTATTATTATGCTCTCCGCCCAACTGCTCTCCGCCCAAACAAGCTATTCTCCGCCCAACCTGTATTTGTGCCTGGGATTGCCATCACCCAGGCGCAGGCTCTTGCACTCGGCCTGGTTGAACTTCATGAGGTTCACAGAGGCCCACCTCTCAAGCCTCTCCAGGTCCCTCTGGATGGCGTCCCTTCCCTCCAGTGTGTCGACCGTGCCACACAGCTTGGTGTCGTCAGCAAACTTGCTGAGGGTGCACTCAGTCCTACTGCCGATGGCACTGACAAAGATGTTAAACAGCACTGGTCCCCGTACTGACCCCTGAGGAACACCACTCCTCACTGGTTTCCATGTGGATATTGAGCCATTCACTGCAAGCCTTTGAGTGGGCCCATCTAGCCAGTTCCTTATCCACCGAATGCTCCACCCATCAAATCCATGCTTTTCCAATGTAGAGACCAGGATGTCGTGCGGGACAGTGTCAAACGCTTTGCATAAGTCCAGCTAGATGATAAGCCCCCCCTGCATGGGGACAGGCTGCCACAGCTCCCCTGCCCAGAGACTTTGCAGGCCTCCGGGAGCTGCCGCGCACAGGTAGGGAGCCCGCGGGAGACGGGGCCAAACGTCTTCCCAACCCCGGGAGCTGCCGATGGGCAGGCGGGACATGCAGGAGGGGACAGGCGGGCTCGGCCCCCGTCACAAGCTGGGCCCACCGTGCCATGCCCAGCAGGCCGCCCGGGCATGCCAGGGGCGCTCCCGGGAGTCACCGTGGGCTGCAAGGGGACCAGTCCTCTCCCAGCTGGCTCTGGGACTGGCAGCAGCCGCCTGCGGAGACGAGCGCTGCCCGGGGGACTGGCGGGGGAGCCCGGCTGCAGGACCTCTTCCAGCCGAGCCGTGGGGACCAGGGCCACAGTCACACAGCCTGTCTCCTTGGCTTCTCTTGCAGTCAGACAGCGTGGTGCGCAGCAAGGCACTGCCCTGCAACAGGGTGGTGGTGCTGCAGGAAGACACTCAGCACAGGCAGGCAGCGACAGCCGGGCACGCAACCGCCGCTCGGCCATCAAGACGCGCCAGCAGCTGCTGCAAGCTGCCGCCTCTGCCACCAGCACCCTCGAACTCTCCTGCCACGGGCTGGCAAACGGCCAACAGCACTGCAGCCAGCGGCTGCCTACGGCCAGTCCCACCTCCTCGGGGCATCAACGGTGAGCGGGGCAGACCTGCGAGGGTGAGGAGCTTCAGGCCTGCCCGGCAGCTCCCTCCAGCCTACAGCGCAGCAGGGAAGGACGCCGCCTGGGACATCACAAACAAGGTTTTGTGTAGAGTTTTCACTGCAAGCCATGGACCCAGCCAGCAGCCAGCAGCACCACGGGGAAGGGCTGAAGCCGTGACACCAACATCAGACAAGGTGTTAGCAGCCAATGGAGGCAAGGCTTTTGCAGAGGATCTGGCCATCCTGCCCATCAAGACAGAGTCCCTGGAGGAGCTGGAGAGGAGCTGCCTGGCCCGCACCAGGCGCAGCCTGGCCCAACTCAGCAATGCCACCCTGCAGCAGCAGCAGGACAGCCCGGAGGAAAAGCCAGGGGCCTTGGCCGAGGAGCAGGAGAAGTGCAAAGACAGCAGTGACAAGGAGCTGTCCCAAGGGGAAGACATCAGCATCCACACTATCTGGGTCAACGCCTCGGTCCCGGAGCTCTTCCAGGACACCCACGATGGTCCCCAGGAGGAGTGCGGCCGGCCCAGCAGCCTGGGCACAGAGCTGGCAGGTGACATAGCTGGTGACCTGCAGAGCGCGTCTCCTGCCCTGCCTGGTCCCACAGATGCTGAGCCGGCAGCTTGTGCCCTGGCCGGAACTCCTGAGCAAGAGGGGCACCGCACACCTCTGGCTCCCACGGCACAAGAGGAGGCAAAGGCAACCGCTCCTCCCATCCCCAGCCAGCAGGCCCCTGCAGCAGAAGTAGAGAGCCGGGCACCTGCCCCATACACCCCCCCAGCCTACGAGGACGAGGCTCTGCAGGACACAGCCCTGAGCATGGTGAGAGAGGCCCTCATCAATTCTGTGCTTGTGAGGCAGCGCTTGCAGGCACAAAGTACGGATTCGGCAACAGCAGCATCACCACCTGCAGCGCCACAGGGCACCGAGTCTGCCTTGGCTGCAGCAGAGGCAGAGGGGCAGGCACCTGCCCCATACACCACCCCCCCAGACTACAAGGATGAAGCTCGTCAAGACACAGTCCTGAGCATGGTCAGAGAGGCTCTCATAAATTCTCTCCTTCTGAGCCAGGGAAAACTGGCAAAAAGCAAGGCTGCAGCAGCAGCAGCAACACCACCTGCAGCGCCACAGGACAGCGAGTCTGCCTTGGCTGGAGAGCCTCGGGGAGAGGCCAGCTCAGCCCCTCTCATCCCATCGGCACGTGAGCATGGAGAAAACACGGCTTCTCCCATGTCTGAACACCACTACGGTGGGACCAGCACAGCCGCTATCTTCCCAGCACCATACGAGGATGAAGCGGCTGCTTCAGTGCCTGAAATCCCTCTGGCAGAAGCTGGCGCTCCGCACTTTGCCCCAGCAGCACAGGCAGAGAGCCAGGCACCTGCCCCGCGCAGCCCCACAGCCTACCAGGCTCTGCAGGACATGGCCCTGTGCATGGTGACAAAGGCTGTGGTCAGCGCTCTGGTTGTCATCCAGCACAACCTGGCCCAAAGCAAGGCGGCAGCAACAGCAGCAACACCACCAGCAGCAGCTCCGGACACCGAGAGCCAGGCACCTGCCCCACACGGCCCCACAGCCTCCGACGAGGCTCTGCACCACACAGCCCTGTACACCGTGACGGAGGTCGTGGGCAAGGCTGTGACTGTCACCCAGCACGACCGGGCACAATGCGTGGACACCATGGCAGCAGCACCACCTGCAGAACCTTGGGACACCGAGTCTGCCTTGGCTGGAGAGCCTCAGGGAGAGGGCAACACAGCCCCTCTCACCCCAACAGCCCTCGGTGGCCAGGGGCTGGCAGGAGCTGGTACATGATGTATCCGCCAATGCTGTGGCAACATCCTAAAAGGCCACTAAATCTGTCAGGCACGATCTGCCTTCAATGAAGCCATGTTGGCTATCACCAGTCACCTTCTTATTTTCCTTGTGCCTTAGCAGAGATTCCAGGAGCATCTGCTCCATGACCTTGCCAGGCACAGAGGTGAGACTGACCGGTCTGTCGTTCGCTGGCTCATCCTTTTTTGCCTTTTTGAAAACGGAGGTTACCTGTCTCCTTTTCCAATCAGCGGGAACTTCACCAGACTGCCACGACTTTTCAAATAGAATGGAAAGCGGCTTGGCCACTTCATCTGCCAGCTCCCTCAGGACCCGTGGATGGATTTCATCTGGTCCCATGGACTTACGCACCTTCAGGTTCCTCAGATGGTCCCGAACCTGATCTTCTCCTACAGTGGGCGGGTTTTCATTTTCATAGACCCTGCCTTTGCATTCTGCTACTTGGGTGGTGTGGTTGGAGCCCTTGCCGGTGAAGACCGAGGCAAAAATATCATTCAGCACCTCAGCCTTCTCCATATCCTGGGTGACCAGGTCTCCTGCCTCCTTCCTGAGAGGGCCCACCTCTTCCCTAGTCTTGCCTTTACCCCTGACGTACTTAGAGAAGCTTTTCTTGTTATCCTTGCTGCCCCTAGCCAGATTTAATTCTATCTGGGCTTTAGCTTGCCTAATCTGGTTCCTGGTCACTCAGACAGTTTCTCTGTATTCCACCCAGTCAACCCGTCCTTGCTTCCACCCTCTGTAGGCCTCCTTTTTGCTTTGGAGCTTGTCCAGGAGCTCTTTGTTAATCCACGCAGGCCTCCTGGCATTTTTGCCTGACTTCCTCATTCTTGGCATGCACCGTTCCTGAGCTGAGCTTGGAGGAGGTGATCCTTGAATAGTAACCAGCTCTCTTGGGCCCCTCTGCCCTCCAGTACTTTTTCCCATGTTACCCTGCCAAGCAGGTCCCTCAAGAGGCCAAAGTCTGCTCTCTTGGAGTCCAGGTAGCGAGCTTGCTGCGTGCTCTCCTCGCTGCCCCGAGGATCTTGAATTCAACCATTTCACGATCCCTGCAGCCGAGGCTACCCTTGAGCTTGACACTCGCCACCAGCCCCTCCTTGTTGCTAAGGACAAGGTCCAGCATAGTTCCTCTCCTTGTTGGCTCCTCTACCATTTGAGGAAGAAAAAATGTGTCATTGACACATTCCAAGAACTGCCTGGATTTCTTGTGCCCTGCTGTGTTGTCCCTCCAACAGGTATCGGGGTGGTTGAAGTCCCCCATGATGACCAGGCTCTGCGAACGCGATGCTGCTCCTATCTGTCTGTGCAGGGCCTCATTCGCTCTGTCGTCCTGGTCACATGGCCTGTAGCAGACCCCTACCGTAATGTCCCCTGCCCCTGCGTTCCCTTTAATCTTGACCCATAAGCTCTCTGCTGGGTCTTCATCCATGCCCAGGTGGAGCTCCATGTGGCATCCCCCTCTCCCAACAAGCCTAGTTTAAAGCCCGGTCAACGAGCCCCGCTAGCTCACGAGCAAAGACCCACTTCCCCCTTTCAGAGAGATGAGCCCCGTTCGATGCCAACGAGCCTGGTGCCGCGTAGGCCATCCCATTGTCAAAAAACCCAAAACTGTGGCGGTGACACCAGCCACGGAGCCACGTGTTGACAGATTGCACACGTCTGTTCCTTACAGTGTCCCTGCCTGTAACTGGGAGAACAGAAGAACAGACACCCTGCGCCCCAGACTGCCTCATTAACTTTCCCAACGCCCTCAAGTCTCTCCGGATTGCTCTTGGGCCATGTGTTGCCACCTCGTCACCACCCACGTGAAGGAGCAACAGCGGGTAGTAGTCCGAGGGCCGAAGCAGGCAGGGAAGTTTCTGAGTGACGTCCCTAACCTGGGCCCCGGGGAGGCAGCATACCTCCCTGTCAAGAGGGTCTGCCCAGCACATTGGGCCTTCTGTTCTCCTCAGAAGGGAGTCTCCTACTACTATAACCTGCCTCTTCTTCCTTGTAGAGGCAGGTTTTAAACCGGGGGTAGGCCTTACTTCTCCCGGCATCTCTTCTGGGGTAGCCAAACCATCTTCCATGCCATCCATGGGTTGGCCTACCTCCCCAAGAGCCTCGTACCTGTTGTGCAGAGGCACCTGGTTAGGGGATGTGGGCAAGGAGGGAGTTCGCTTGCCTCCCCTATTATGGACTACCCTCCATTCACTAGCCTCCTTTTGTCCACTGCCTTCAGTCTGGCAGGGGCAAGGTACCAGATCTCCTTCAGCTCGGGGTCTTTTTGGTGGCTCTTCTGGTTTTTTACTCGGGGAGGTCAGAGTCTGAGTCCAACAATCAATTTCTTTCTCACTCTCCCTGATGCTCTGCAGCCGTTCTACTTCCTCTTTTAGCTCTGCTACCAGGCTGAGGACATCATCTACCTGGCCACACCTCACGCAGCTGTCACCTCCTCTTCTACCATCCACTAGCCCTGAGAGGTGAAGGCACTCCCTGCAGCCAGTGACCTGGGTGGCTGCGTGCTTCCAGGGGAGCTCAGTTTGTACAGCCACGTCTGCTCTGGCAAGCGCAGACGACTCCAGAGGCTGCATCTTTCGGATAGAGACTGTGGCTGAGCTTCCCTCCCGAGCCCTTCCCGTGCAAACTGCTGCGCCGCGCTCCCTAGGGCCGCCTTCTGAGGGGATGGGAGCTGGCTGCTGCCGCTGCGGGCTCCGCACCGGCCGCCTCAGCTGCTGCCGCCGAGCTGCGGGCTCCCTGCGGGTCCCTGCCGCTGCCCGGGCTTCTCCCGGCCTCAGAAAAATGCAGGAACAGCCCCTTTTCGCCACCATCGCCCAGCTCCGCTGCCAACGTGATGGCACCGGAGCTCTTTCTCTCGGCGAGGGACCAAGAGAGGTCTCCCACATCTACTGAGCTCCACCCAGTGTTAGTGACACCAGCACCAGGTCTTGGTGAACAATTCTCACCCCTCGTGTTGCCACACACCCAGGCAATGTCCTCCTTTGAAGCCTGGATTTTAGAAAGGCACCCCAGGCTCCTTCCCCTCCTTGCCCCCCAAACAAAACATGGCTCCAGCCTCCTCTGTGCTGGCAGGTCCCATCTCTGCTCAAAGCCGGCTGGTCCACGCTGCGTGCCGTCACGCGGAAGACGGAACAACCAGCCAGCCGACGAATACAGCCAACCAAAGATGGAGAAAAGCCCACCGAAATCAAGGGCCTGCCCTCGCTGTCAGTGGTTCAGGTCCAGCTGGGACTATGGCTTAAACCGGGGAGATGTTCACATCTCCCTTGCAGAGCAGGGCACAGACCCCCTTCTCCCTGTACGCCAGCAGCCGCGGGGAGAAATTAAAACCAGAATAAATCCCAGGGTGCAGAGCACGTATACAGACCTTTCCAAGGGAAAAGCAAACAGGACACTTGGTGGGACCAATTCACATGCAGCTCAATCCTTCTGAAGAAAAGTGGTGTGCTCCTACTCATAGTTCCAGTAGCTACATGGCCAAGGCACCAGAAAGTCCTTCAGCACACGTGAGAAGAGATGCCCGTACCCACAGCCCAGGGGAAGAGACTGTCCTGTTAGGGCCTATGTTATGGCGGGGCAAGAGTGGGGAGAAGGAAAACCTAAGCTGCCTCTGCCTGCGTTATAAGAAGGTACGGACCCTAGTGACCCAGCCAGCAGCACTCAACCATTGTGGTGGGGCTGGTGCACTCTCAGGGATGGAGAAGACCTGCGAGGAGGGCGGGACTGTGTGGAGAAGAGGCTGGTCTGACGGGAGAAACGTGGGCAGCTGAGAACAAGGAGGACTGGAGGATGCTCAGGTGTTTGCAGCATGTGTAAAACACAGCTGTGGAAACAGAGGGCTTACACACAGCAGGAGGGATCCCAGGGTGACTGTCCTGTGGGGTGACAGTGGTCTCGGAGGGAAATGGTGGCTCCCATGCAGTTGCTGCATCTCATCACGGTGCACAGCTGCTTCACGGCTGCAACTCCATCTGTGCTGCCCTACACCCCAGGGATCCCTGCCAGGCACGGGATTGCAAGGAAAACTGTAGGAGAGGAAGCTCGGTGCTCATCTCCGGCGGGGTCATGGAGGCAAACGGCTCTTCCTCACCAGGCGGATCTGAGCCCTCCCAGCTGGCCCCCTCGGCAGGCTGGGGTTTGCCTTGCAGGAAGGGGCAGCAGGGGAGGTTCTGCTCTCCAGTCCCCATTCAGATGGCAGGTCCACATCCCATCCCTGCCCGTGTCAGGCCATGATGGCAGGCGTGTCGCTGAGCTCTGGAAAAGAAGACACACAGTGAGCTACCGAAATATCTGCAGTTCTTTTGCCAGCCATCATGAGCAAACAGAACCGGGCTGAAAACACGGGCAGCCCAGGTTGCGTCATTCTGTCTGGATGACAGAGCTCCATGGGGGCAGAAACGTGGTGCACGGGAGGGTCCCCAGCCGATCCCACCCTGCCTTGCAGACCCAAGAGGCCTCGGCACCTCCGGGCTCTCTTTTCACAGCATCACAGAGCAATGCATGTTGGAGGGGACGTCTGGAGGTCTCTGCCCCAACCTCTGCTTGAAGCAGGGCTAATTACATCAGGATGCTCAGGGCTTCAAACGTCTCTGAGGGCAGATATTCCCCACTCGGGCCCCTCTTCCCGTATCTGACCACCCTCATGGGCAAGATTTCTTTTTCTCTCCTTATGGCCACCCAAAGTTTCCAAGGTTACAGCTTGTGCTGTTGCTACTGCACATCCGAGAGACATCTGACTCTGTCTTCTCTACCCTCTCCCATTAGATGGTTGCAGAGACAGCGATAAGACGCCCCTTGACCTTCTCTTTCACTGTGCAAATCCAGATTTCAAACGTCTCGTCCTCCAGCTCAGCGGCCCCATTGACCTCACTCCCGTTTGTCACAATCTGCTTGGTGCTGGGCAGTGGGAACCGGACCCAGTGCCTAGATATGGCCTCACCGGTGCTGCACAGAGAGGAGAAATCACTGCCACCTGAGACTGAGACAACCCAAGATGCAGCCGTCCTTCACCACAGCATGGGCACCCATCACCAACCCATCCATCAGGACGCTGGTGCCTCCACGGAGATGGCCTAAGCAGGATGTGGCTCCTGGCTCTCCTTGCCCTACTCACCTGCCCTCAACCTGTTGTAGGTGCCGCTCTCCAGCACCGGGCCACCATCATGGGCACAGCAGGAGAAACTCCGCTCTCGCCACCTGCGCGGGGCAAAGCACCTTGTCAGGCCACCGCTTGCTGTGCTTCCCCTCACAGCTCCCCGCTGCCCTGGACACCTTTTTTCTATTTTTTCGAGGCAGGGTCTCCCCTGGTATTTGGGGATTTGCTCAGGTCCTTACCGAGAAGGGACTCCAGTGCATGACTAGACTATGCATGAGCTTCACTATGCCAGTTCAGAGACAGAGAGAGCTCACGGGACTAAAACCAGACCAACAGCGCTATCGACTGGCTTTTCCGTATGGCAAGCCTGATCTTAAGAGTCGGGGGCCCAACTAAGTCAGCCCTCAGGGCTCCTTCTCTAATCACTGGAGGAAGACAGGAATTTCCAGAGGTGATCCATTCCTTCTTGCTTTATGATGGAAGATCGATCTCTCTCTCTCTCTCGACTGTAGATGGAGCCTAGATGATCAGCTTACATTAAATCCCTAACCTGCCCATGGCTAAATTCAGAACTGATGAATTCCACCCAAAAGAGACAGCAACACAGCTGCCTTATGCTAGGAGCTGCTTTGCAACAGGCTTCAGCAACAGCAAACGCTCCCATAATTAGGAGGCGAGAGTTCACTTTTTAAGCAAAAAAGCGAGGAAGCGGCTCAGCCTGTTCTTCGTCTTCTTGCTCAGTTTGGTACCATCACAGTGGTGATGGCAAGCTCTTCTCGGACGTCATCTGTCTGCTGAGAACTAAGTGCCAAGTAAAAATGGGACCAAGGGCCTAAGCATTCTTCAGGGGGATCCTACAGATCAACACCTTAATAAGCCGTCCCTAACCTCTTCCACCCAAGGACGCGGCCTCAATTTTTTTTTTTTTTTTTTTTTAACAAATCATTCCACATCTTCCTGGTTCTTCTGGAAGCCAGTTTTCAGTAGTAATGATGACTGTGTTTCCATTCCTTAAATGACGAAACACGGGATAAAACACTGTTTAGAAAGCGCTTCAAATGACATAATTTAAGCTCACGTTTTCCAGAAGAGAGGGTTCTTTGTCAGACGTCTCTGCAAGTTCTCACACCTAGGAAAAAACCCAAGGCCAAAAGCTGCTGCAAATAAAATGGCTTTAATCTATGCAGAGAAGACACTAAGTTACATCTACTCCGCACCAGGAAGCGAGTAAATCCAAAATCCTCCTGCCTGCTTGCGTATCAAGAACACTCACAGTGAGACTTGTGTATTTCAACACCACTATGGATTCCATTAAATCCCCTCGATCCCCTCCTCCACATCGTTGATAAAGACATTAAACAAAACTGGCCCCAGCACCAAGCCCTGCAGACCACTGTGACCGGCCGCCAACTGGATTGAACGCCATTCACCACAGCACTCTTTGCGCCCGGCCAGCCAGGCGGTTCTTCACCCAGCAACGTGTATGTCCATCCAAGCCACGGGCAGCCAGTTTCTCCAGGAGAATGCTGTGGGAAGCTGTGCCAAAGGCTTTGGTAACGTCTAGGTAGGCAACATCCACAGCCTTTCCCGCGCCCACTAAGCGGGTCACCTTGTCATAGAAGAAGATCCGGTCAGTCAAGCAGGACCTGCCTTTCATAAACCTATGCTGATGGGGCCTGATGGCCTGGTCGTCCTGTACATGCCGCCTGATGGCACTCAAGAGTATCTGCTCCATAACCTTTCGTGACACATCATCGCTGCCCCGGTGACATCGCAGTGTCCCAAATGACAGCACCACCCCCCCAGACACACACACACCCCTTTCTTATTCCCCCCAAAAAAGGAACAAAACAACCAGACCCAGGGCTGGCCCCTTCCCCTCAGGGGGGCTCCGCCACCGCCTGCAAACCTGGGCTGGGGCATCTCTCGAGCAGTACGAGACACGTACAACGAGGCACCTGGAAAACAAAAATCCCCAATTAGGGTTCAGCGTGCTAAAAAAATAGCACAGAAGAGAGTAGAGGAATTCCGTCAGAGCGAGGGATGGGACAGCAGCTGAGCTACAGGAGGATTCTAGGGAAACACCTCAGCTCCAAATACAGCACAACCTTCAAAAGCCAGCGCCAGCTCAACTCTTAAAGTCAGGATTAAGACTAACCGATGCCATTTTGAACACGTCCTTAGCACAACGGCAAACCCTCCGGCTGGCGCTGGGAAACGCCGGGCCACTTCCTCCCAGCGCGGCCGCAGGGAGATCCACTGCCTTGCGTGCGGGGCGGCAGGAGCGGGCTGGGCCGTAACCGGAATCGATGCTGACGGAGCCACCGCCGCAACTACAGCCCTCGCGCTGCTGCCGCTGCCCACCTCGCTCGCTGGGTCGATGCAGCTAAGAGGGACGGGTCAAACCCTGACTAGCAAAAAGGAACAATAAAGAACAAAGCTCGGTCGTTCGCTTCATGTCAAAAAGGTGTGCCCACGTTTACAGACACTCATTAAAAATACTTACACTCTAACAGTATTCGACTTTCCTCTGGCACCAGTTTAGCTCGCACAGCTGTGAGTTGATACCACTACATTAGCTCTCTCCAAAATACAGAGTTATAATTGGACTACAGGGGTTTTTGCGTGCCACCCAAGGAGGAGGGACATCCAGCCAGCTGCACTGCCCCAGAGAGATGCTACTGGGCTGCCAGGGGAACGTGCCACTGAAAGCCAGACAGAAAGAAAGTACTTCAGAGCACGCCGTCTAAATATCAGGAAAAAAAACACAACAACCGGTTACATTCAGCTGCCTCTCTTTATAAAGCTTTACAACTAACACCTCACTGCTTAAGGACACCTCCTAAACTGCATGCTACAGCTAGACCCCCCGGCAGCGCTCCCTGGGGTCCGGCACTTCGAGGGCAGGGCGCGCCGGGCCCAGCCGCCCCCTCCGAGCCCAGCGCCGCCCGGCGTCCCCCCAACCCCGAGAGCCCCCGGCCCCGGCGGCAGCAGCCGGGGCCCTTCCCCGCCCCTGCGGCCGCCGCGACCCGCCCGCCGCCGCCGCCGGAGCCCCCCGGGCCGCCTCTGCCCGACCCGCGCCGGGAGCGGCAGAGGCCGCCCGGCCCCAGCCAGGAGCAGCTGAGCCGGGCGGGGCCGCCCCTGCTCCCCCCGGCCGGGCACGGGCTCGGTCCCGAAACCCCCCCAGCGACCCCGCGGCAGCGCTCGGCCCGGGGACGCTGCCGCCCTCGCCCACCCCGGCAGGGCAGGGCAGGGCAGGGCAGGGCAGAGCCCGCACCCGCCCGCCGAGGCTCCGGCCGGGGGATCCCACAACGCGCCCCGGCGCGGCTCCCGCGGCCGCAGCGGAACGAAACTCCGACACCGGCCCCGCCGCGCCTCTGCTGGGCACCGCGGGCGGCCCGCCCCGCCCGCAATTAACACCGCGGCGGGGAGAGGCACCGAGGCGTAAAAACCTGCTGTGCGCTGGGCTGGGCTGGCCACTACTCGAACGACACACGCCCTCTTTAACCTCTCTCCCCTCCCAGAAGAGAAGCGAGAGAGAATAAGGCAGACGGAGGCTTATGGGTCGGAAAGAAACTAAACGACTTTAATGAAATCTTAACAGTAACAATAAAAGATGACCATACTACTAAAAAAGGGAAAAATACAATATACGCAAACCCAGTATCAGAGTCCTCCTCGGACGCCGGCCGTTGAAGGAAGAGGCTGACCCGTTGGTCCCTCAGCTTTTATACTGAGCACGATGCCCATGGGATGCAATAGCCCCGTGGTCAGCTTTGGGCCACCTCTGCCTTCATCGGCCCCCACTGAGCACCTCCATCCTCCTCCTGCCCCAGCAGCACCTCCCCACCAGCAGCTACCGCCACCTGCCGCAGGCCCCTCAGATCAAGCCCCACAGCCCCTATAGCTCTCCCCTGTGCTTTACCCCCAGCCCTGCCCTACACTTTCCCCCGGGCCTGCCCCATAACCCTCCCTCGCAGCACCTCCCAGCCCTGCCCCATACATCCCCACGGCATTTGGCCTTGTTGAACCTCACACCATGGGCCTTGTCCCATCGATCCAGCCTGTCCAGATCCCTCTGCAGAGCCTTCCGACCCTCCAGCAGATCGACACTCCCACCCAGCTCGCTGTCCTCTGCAAGCTGACTGAGGGTGCACTCGATCCCCTCCTCCGGGTGGTCGATAAAGACATGAAACAGAACCGGCCCCAGCACCGAGCCATGGGGAACACCACTGTGACCGGCCGCCAGCTGGACTGAACTCCATTCACCACCACGTACGCCCGTCCACGCCACGGGCAGCCAGTTTCTCCAGGAGAATGCTGTGGGAAGCTGTGCCAAAGGCTTTGGTAACGTCTAGGTAGGCAACGTCCACAGCCTTTCCCTCGTCCACACCACCCCTTTCCTCCCTGGACCAAAGAGCCCACGGGGATGGCCAGAGAGCAGAGGCCCTGCGGGGAGGGCAGTCTCAGTCAGAGCAGCTGCTCAGGTCCCACCCAGATCCGAGCACCGCGCAGCCCCCAGCTCTCAGAAGGTTTCAAAAACCACAGGGCTGCTTCTTGAAAACATCCCCATTCCTAAAGTCATGGATGCTTCCCCTTCCCAGAGGGGCCAGCCAGAGCAGGTAGAATGGCAAGCACGGAGCCAGAACTGATGGTGGCACTGGAGCGTCACTGGGTGGGAAGGCAGCTGCCTGCAGAGGACACCAAGGCCTCTTTGCTTCAGCCAGCAGCCCCCAACAGCAGGAGAGAAACCCCCTGCCCGCCTGGTGTCCGTGCAGGCTGACGTTGCCAAGGACGGCGAGACGGGTGCGACAAGAGTTGGCACCAGGTGCCATGGTGAAGGCCTTGCGCTTGGGCTCCTTGAGGAGCACCGCTGGAGAAGGGCAGGGACAGAGCAGCCACCGGCGCACCTGGGGACACCTCCGTGTCCCACAGGAACCCTGGCACACCTGGAGGAGCCAGATACAGGAGCAATGCCTGGGGACAAGGCCCAGGGCGGGGGCACCCCGAGCTGCTGAGCGCCCCCAGGAGGGAGCTCTGCAGAGGCCGCTGCCACCGGGCTGGGTGGGAGCTGTTGGCTCGGGCCTGGCAGGGCCCCCGCCAGGGGAGAGCAGGGGCTGCCCTGTGCCGGTCCCAGCTGGTCCCGGCCGGTCCCAGCTGGTTCAGAGCCACGGCACAGCTGGTCCCAGCCGGTCCCAGGCGTGGGCATCTCCATGGCGACCACCAGGGCTCTGTGACGCGGTCGCCGCATCATACCGAAGCCATTGTGACGCCGGTGACCGTGGGGGCATTTAAGGAGCGAGAGCCCGGGGGTACCCACTCCCAGGAGAGCAGCTCCCTCAAGAGGTAGCATCTCCCCTGGGTGACCATAGCAGATCGACGGCTGAGGACGCCGAAGACGCCAATGGAAGAGGAGGCAAACAGCCACTCCCAGCCCGACAAGGGGCTGCCGAGCCTGCAGAAGAGGCGCCAGGTGAGGGACGGGGCAGGAGGGAGAGGACGGTGGTGGGACGGGGCCGCACGGAGCTGCCTTGCTGCCAGGGCCGGGCTTGCTGGCATGACTGACTTGTAGGATAGCATGACTGGATGGAGAGATGAGGGGAGGGCAGTGGATGTTGTCTACCTTGGCTTCAGCAAGGCTTTCGATACGCTCTCCCACAGCATCCTCACAGGGAAGCTTAGGAAGTGTGGCTTAAGGGAATGGAGAGTGGGAGGGATTGAAAACTGGTTGAACGGTAGAGCTCAGAGGGCCGTGATCAGGGGCACAGAGTCTAGTTGGAGGTCAGTGACGAGTGGTGTTCCCCAGAGGTCAGTACGGGGTCCAGTCCTGTTCAATATATTCATCAAGGACCTGGATGAAGGGACTCGCACCCTCAGCAGGTTTGCTGACACTACAAAGTTGGGAGGGGTGGCTGATACACCGGAAGGCTGTGCCGCCGCACAGCGAGACCTAGAGAGGCTGGAGAGTTGGGCAGAGAGAAACCTTATGAAATTCAATGAGGGGAAAAGGGTAGGGTGCTGCGCCTGGGGAGGAATAACCCCATGCAGCCGTCCAGGTTGGGGGCTGACCTGCTGGAGAGCAGCTCTGCCAAGAGAGACCTGCGAGTCCTGGTGGGCAACAGGATGACCGTGAGCCGGCCAATGTGCCTTTGTGGCCAAGAAGGTCAATGGCATCCTGGGGTGCACCAAGAAGAGCGTGGCAAGCAGGTCGAGGGAGGTCCTCCTCCCCCTCCACTCTGCCCTGCTGAGGCCACATCTGCAGTACTGTGTCCAGTTCTGGGCTCCCCGGTTCAAGGACAGGGAACTGCTGGAGAGGGTACAGCAAAGGGCTACTGAGACGATGAGGGGACTGGAACAGCTCTCTTAGGAAGAAAGGCTGAGGGACTTGGGTCTTTTCAGTCTGGAAAAAAGAAGACTGAGGGGGGACCTTATCAGTGCTTAGAAATACTTAAAGGGTAGGTGTCAGGAGGATGGGGCCAGGCTCTTTTCAGTGGTGCCCAGTGACAGGACCGCGCACAAACGGGCAGCAACTTGAAGAGAGGAAGTTCCATCTAAACATGAGGAGGAACTTCCTCATGGAGGGTGACAGAGCACTGGAATGGGCTGCCCCGAGAGCTGGTGGAGTCTCCGTCTCTAGAGACATCCAAAACCCACCTGGACGCGTTCCTGTGCAACCTGCTCTGGGTGACCCTGCTCTGGCAGGGGGTTGGACTAGCTGATCGAGAGGTCCCTTCCAGCCCCTATCATTCTGTGATTCTGTGGGGGCTGCTGTGCCAAGGCAGCCACCTCCACCCAAGGCCTTCTCCTCCTCCTGCCCACAGGTGGCCCACAGGCAACCAGAGGTAGCGCCGAAGGACAGGCAGAGCCAGGCCTTGACCCTCCATGGGGACAGGCTGCCACGGCTCCTCTGCCCAGAGACTTTGCAGGCCGCTGGGAGCCACCAGCCACCAATAGACAGAGGAGCAATAAAGGACACAGCCCGGTGCCTCACAAGTGAGGTCCTGGCCAAGGTTTCCCTTGGAAGCGGGGCACCCAGCCAGCAGCCAGCAGCACCGCGGGACCGTGCACATTGCAAGGCTGCCGCCATGACTGAAATAATAGACAGAGGAGCAATAAAGGACACAGCCCGGTGCCTCACGAGTGAGGTCCTGGCCAAGGTTTCCCTTGGAAGCGGGGCACCGAGCCATCAGCCAGCAGCACCGCGGGACCGTGCACATTGCAAGGCTGCCGCCATGACTGAAATAATAGACAGAGGAGCAATAAAGGACACAGCCCGGTGCCTCACGAGTGAGGTCCTGGCCAAGGTTTCCCTTGGAAGCAGGGCACCCAGCCAGCAGCCAGCAGCACCGCGGGACCGTGCACAATGCAAGGCTGCCGCCATGACTGAAATAATAGACAGAGGAGCAATAAAGGACACAGCCCGGTGCCTCACGAGTGAGGTCCTGGCCAAGGTTTCCCTTGGAAGCAGGGCACCCAGCCAGCAGCCAGCAGCACCGCGGGACCGTGCACAATGCAAGGCTGCCGCCATGACTGAAGTAATAGACAGAGGAGCTATAAAGGACACAGCCCGGTGCCTCACAAGTGAGGTCCTGGCCAAGGTTTCCCTTGGAAGCGGGGCACCCAGCCAGCAGCCAGCAGCACCGCGGGACCGTGTACATTGCAAGGCTGCCGCCATGACTGAAATAATAGACAGAGGAGCAATAAAGGACACAGCCCGGTGCCTCACGAGTGAGGTCCTGGCCAAGGTTTCCCTTGGAAGCGGGGCACCGAGCCATCAGCCAGCAACACTGCGGGACCGTGCAAAATGCAACGCTGTGGCCATGACTGAAATAATATCACCACCTGCAGCGCCACAGGGCACCGAGTCTGCCTTGGCTGCGGCAGAGGCAGAGGGGCAGGCACCTGCCCCATACAGCACCACCCCAGACTACAAGGACAAGATCGTCAAGACACAGTCCTGAGCATGGTCTGCTCGGCTGTGGACGTTTTCTGAGGCCAATAAAAGATGATGATTTTACCCCAGTGCTCGTCTGTACCTGGTCCGTCGCAGGAGAAAGACAGCTAGTGACCAACAACCCCAGGTCCTTTTCCACCAGGCAGCTCTCCAGCCACTCTTCCCCAGGCCTGGAGCGCTGCATGGGGTTGTTGTGACACAATTGCAGGACCACAGCCTACCAGGCTCTGCAGGACGTGGCCCTGTGCATGGTGACAAAGGCTGTGGTCAGCGCTCTGGTTGTCATCCAGCACAACCTGGCCCAAAGCACCCAGGCTCTCGGCAGGGACACCTCCCACTACACCAGGCTGCTCAAAGCCTCATCCAGCCTGGCCTTGAACACTTCCAGGGATGGGGCATTGACAGCTTCCCTGGGCAACCTGTTCCAGTGCCTCACCACCCTTAATACACAAGAAAGAAATTCTACCTGATATCCAATCTAAATCTACCCTCTTTCAGTTTGAAGCCGTTACCCCGTGCCCTGTCATTACACTCCCTGATAAAGAGTCCCTCCCCATCCTTCCTCTAGGGCCCCTTTAGGGACTGGAAGGCTGCTCTAAGGTCTCCCCGGAGCCTTCTCTTCTCCAGGCTGAACATCCCCAACTCTCTCCGCCTGTCCTCATAGCAGAGGTGCTCCAGCCCTCGGATCATCTTCGTGGCCCTCTGCTGGACCCCTTCCAACAAGTCCACGTCCTTCTTGTGCTGAGGACTCCAGAGCTGGACGCAGGACTCCAGGTGGGGTCTCACGGGAGTGGAGTAGAGGGGCAGAATCACCTCCCTCGACCTGCTGGCCACGCTTCTTTTGATGCAGCCCAGGATGCGGTTGGCTTTCTGGGCTGCGAGCACGCATTGCCTGCTCACGTTGAGCTTCTCGTCCACCAGCACCCGCAAGTCCTTCTCCTCAGGGCTGCTCTCAAGCTATTCTCCGCCCAACCTGTATTTGTGCCTGGGATTGCCATCACCCAGGCGCAGGCTCTTGCACTCGGCCTGGTTGAACTTCATGAGGTTCACAGAGGCCCACCTCTCAAGCCTCTCCAGGTCCCTCTGGATGGCGTCCCTTCCCTCCAGTGTGTCGACCGTGCCACACAGCTTGGTGTCGTCAGCAAACTTGCTGAGGGTGCACTCAGTCCCACTGCCCATGGCACTGACAAAGATGTTAAACAGCACTGGTCCCCGTACTGACCCCTGAGGAACACCACTCCTCACTGGTTTCCATGTGGATATTGAGCCATTCACTGCAAGCCTTTGAGTGGGCCCATCTAGCCAGTTCCTTATCCACCGAATGCTCCACCCATCAAATCCATGCTTTTCCAATGTAGAGACCAGGATGTCGTGCGGGACAGTGTCAAACGCTTTGCATAAGTCCAGCTAGATGATAAGCCCCCCCTGCATGGGGACAGGCTGCCACAGCTCCCCTGCCCAGAGACTTTGCAGGCCTCCGGGAGCTGCCGCGCACAGGTAGGGAGCCCGCGGGAGACGGGGCCAAACGTCTTCCCAACCCCGGGAGCTGCCGATGGGCAGGCGGGACATGCAGGAGGGGACAGGCGGGCTCGGCCCCCGTCACAAGCTGGGCCCACCGTGCCATGCCCAGCAGGCCGCCCGGACATGCCAGGGGCGCTCCCGGGAGTCACCGTGGTCTGCGAGGGGACCAGTCCTCTCCCAGCTGGCTCTGGGACTGGCAGCAGCCGCCTGCGGGGACGAGCGCTGCCCGGGGGACTGGCGGGGGAGCCCGGCTGCAGGACCTCTTCCAGCCGAGCCGTGGGGACCAGGGCCACAGTCACGCAGCCTGTCTCCTTGGCTTCTCTTGCAGTCAGACAGCGTGGTGCGCAGCAAGGCACTGCCCTGCAACAGGGTGGTGGTGCTGCAGGAAGACACTCAGCACAGGCAGGCAGCGACAGCCGGGCACGCAACCGCCGCTCGGCCATCAAGACGTGCCAGCAGCTGCTGCAAGCTGCCGCCTCTGCCACCAGCACCCTCGAACTCTCCTGCCACGGGCTGGCAAACGGCCAACAGCACTGCAGCCAGCGGCTGCCTATGGCCAGTCCCACCTCCTCGGGGCATCAACGGTGAGCGGGGCAGACCTGCGAGGGTGAGGAGCTTCAGGCCTGCCCGGCAGCTCCCTCCAGCCTACAGCGCAGCAGGGAAGGATGCCGCCCGGGACATCACAAACAAGGTTTTGTGTAAAGTTTTCACTGCAAGTCATGGACCCAGCCAGCAGCCAGCAGCACCATGGGGAAGGGCTGAAGCCGTGACACCAACATCAGACAAGGTGTTAGCAGCCAATGGAGGCAAGGCTTTTGCAGAGGATCCGGCCATCCTGCCCATCAAGACAGAGTCCCTGGAGGAGCTGGAGAGGAGCTGCCTGGCCCGCACCAGGCGCAGCCTGGCCCAACTCAGCAATGCCACCCTGCAGCGGCAGCAGGACAGCCCGGAGGAAAAGCCAGGGGCCTTGGCCGAGGAGCAGGAGAAGTGCAAAGACAGCAGTGACAAGGAGCTGTCCCAAGGGGAAGACATCAGCATCCACACTATCTGGGTCAACGCCTCGGTCCCGGAGCTCTTCCAGGACACCCACGATGGTCCCCAGGAGGAGTGCGGCCGGCCCAGCAGCCTGGGCACAGAGCTGGCAGGTGACATAGCTGGTGACCTGCAGAGCGCGTCTCCTGCCCTGCCTGGTCCCACAGATGCTGAGCCGGCAGCTTGTGCCCTGGCCGGAACTCCTGAGCAAGAGGGGCACCGCACACCTCTGGCTCCCACGGCACAAGAGGAGGCAAAGGCAACCGCTCCTCCCATCCCCAGCGAGCAGGCCCCTGCAGCAGAAGTAGAGAGCCGGGCACCTGCCCCATACACCCCCCCAGCCTACGAGGACGAGGCTCTGCAGGACACAGCCCTGAGCATGGTGAGAGGGGCTCTCATCAATTCTGTGCTTGTGAGGCAGCGCTTGCAGGCACAAAGTACGGATTCGGCAACAGCAGCATCACCACCTGCAGCACCACAGGGCACCGAGTCTGCCTTGGCTGCAGCAGAGGCAGAGGGGCAGGCACCTGCCCCATACACCACCCCCACAGACTACAAGGATGAAGCTCGTCAAGACACAGTCCTGAGCATGGTCAGAGAGGCTCTCATAAATTCTCTCCTTCTGAGCCAGGAAAAACTGGCAAAAAGCAAGGCTGCAGCAGCAGCAGCAACACCACCTGCAGCGCCACAGGACAGCGAGTCTGCCTTGGCTGGAGAGCCTCGGGGAGAGGCCAGCTCAGCCCCTCTCATCCCATCGGCACGTGAGCATGGAGAAAACATGGCTTCTCCCATGTCTGAACACCACTACGGTGGGACCAGCACAGCCGCTATCTTCCCAGCAGCGCACGAGGATGAAGCAGCTGCTTCAGTGCCTGAAATCCCTCTGGCAGAAGCTGGCGCTCCGCACTTTGCCGCAGCAGCACAGGCAGAGAGCCAGGCACCTGCCCCGCGCAGCCCCACAGCCTACCAGGCTCTGCAGGACATGGCCCTGTGCATGGTGACAAAGGCTGTGGTCAGCGCTCTGGTTGTCATCCAGCACAACCTGGCCCAAAGCAAGGCGGCAGCAACAGCAGCAACACCACCAGCAGCAGCTCAGGACACCGAGAGCCAGGCACCTGCCCCACACGGCCCCACAGCCTCCGACGAGGCTCTGCACCACACAGCCCTGTACACCGTGACGGAGGTCGTGGGCAAGGCTGTGACTGTCACCCAGCACGACCGGGCACAATGCGTGGACACCATGGCAGCAGCACCACCTGCAGAACCTTGGGACACCGAGTCTGCCTTGGCTGGAGAGCCTCAGGGAGAGGGCAACACAGCCCCTCTCACCCCAACAGCCCTCGGTGGCCAGGGGCTGGCAGGAGCTGGTACATGATGTATCCGCCAATGCTGTGGCAACATCCTAAAAGGCCACTAAATCTGTCAGGCACGATCTGCCTTCGATGAAGCCATGTTGGCTATCACCAGTCACCTTCTTATTTTCCATGTGCCTTAGCAGAGATTCCAGGAGCATCTGCTCCATGACCTTGCCGGGCACAGAGGTGAGACTGACCGGTCTGTCGTTCGCTGGCTCATCCTTTTTTGCCTTTTTGAAAACGGAGGTTACCTGTCCCCTTTTCCAATCAGCGGGAACTTCACCAGACTGCCACGACTTTTCAAATAGAATGGAAAGCGGCTTGGCCACTTCATCTGCCAGCTCCCTCAGGACCCGTGGATGGATTTCATCTGGTCCCATGGACTTACGCACCTTCAGGTTCCTCAGATGGTCCTGAACCTGATCTTCTCCTACAGTGGGCGGGTTTTCATTTTCATAGACCCTGCCTTTGCATTCTGCTACTTGGGTGGTGTGGTTGGAGCCCTTGCCGGTGAAGACCGAGGCAAAAATATCATTCAGCACCTCAGCCTTCTCTATATCCTGGGTGACCACGTCTCCTGCCTCCTTCCTGAGAGGGCCCACCTCTTCCCTAGTCTTGCCTTTACCCCTGACGTACTTAGAGAAGCTTTTCTTGTTATCCTTGCTGCCCCTAGCCAGATTTAATTCTATCTGGGCTTTAGCTTGCCTAATCTGGTTCCTGGTCACTCGGACAGTTTCTCTGTATTCCACCCAGTCAACCCGTCCTTGCTTCCACCCTCTGTAGGCCTCCTTTTTGCTTTGGAGCTTGTCCAGGAGCTCTTTGTTAATCCACGCAGGCCTCCTGGCATTTTTGCCTGACTTCCTCATTCTTGGGATGCACCGTTCCTGAGCTGAGCTTGGAGGAGGTGATCCTTGAATAGTAACCAGCTCTCTTGGGCCCCTCTGCCCTCCAGTACTTTTTCCCATGTTACCCTGCCAAGCAGGTCCCTCAAGAGGCCAAAGTCTGCTCTCTTGGAGTCCAGGTAGCGAGCTTGCTGTGTGCTCTCTTCGCTGCCCCGAGGATCTTGAATTCTACCATTTCACGATCCCTGCAGCCGAGGCTACCCTTGAGCTTGACACTCGCCACCAGCCCCTCCTTGTTGCTAAGGACAAGGTCCAGCATAGTTCCTCTCCTTGTTGGCTCCTCC
The DNA here is from genome assembly GCF_964199755.1 of Larus michahellis. NCBI lineage: Eukaryota > Metazoa > Chordata > Aves > Charadriiformes > Laridae > Larus > Larus michahellis. The sequence continues at coordinate 220,419,648 of NC_133896.1, forward strand.
ACCATTTGAGGAAGAAAAAATGTGTCATTGACACATTCCAAGAACTGCCTGGATTTCTTGTGCCCTGCTGTGTTGTCCCTCCAACAGGTATCGGGGTGGTTGAAGTCCCCCATGATGAGCAGCCTCTGGGAACGCGATGCTGCTCCTATCTGTCTATGCAGGGCCTCATTCGCTCTGTCGTCCTGGTCACATGGCCTGTAGCAGACCCCTACCGTAATGTCCCCTGCCCCTGCGTTCCCTTTAATCTTGACCCATAAGCTCTCTGCTGGGTCTTCATCCATGCCCAGGTGGAGCTCCATGTGGCATCCCCCTCTCCCAACAAGCCTAGTTTAAAGCCCGGTCAACGAGCCCCGCTAGCTCACGAGCAAAGACCCACTTCCCCCTTTCAGAGAGATGAGCCCCATTCGATTCAATGAGCCTGGTGCCGCGTAGGCCATCCCATTGTCAAAAAACCCAAAACTGTGGCGGTGACACCAGCCACGGAGCCACGTGTTGATAGATTGCACACGTCTGTTCCTTACAGTGTCCCTGCCTGTAACTGGGAGAACAGAAGAACAGACACCCTGCACCCCAGACTGCCTCATTAACTTTCCCAAGGCCCTCAAGTCTCTCTGGATTGCTCTTGGGCCATGTGTTGCCACCTCGTCACCACCCACGTGAAGGAGCAACAGCGGGTAGTAGTCTGAGGGCCGAAGCAGGCGGGGAAGTTTTTGAGTGACGTCCCTAACCTGGGCCCCGGGGAGGCAGCATACCTCCCTGTCAAGAGGGTCTGCCCAGCACATTGGGCCTTCTGTTCTCCTCAGAAGGGAGTCTCCTACTACTATAACCTGCCTCTTCTTCCTTGTAGAGGCAGTTTTTAAAACGGGGGTAGGCCTTACTGCTCCCGGCATCTCTTCTGGGGTAGCCAAACCATCTTCCATGCCATCCATGGGTTGGCCTACCTCCCCAAGAGCCTCGTACCTGTTGTGCAGAGGCACCTGGTTAGGGGATGTGGGCAAGGAGGGAGTTCGCTTGCCTCCCCTATTACGGACTACCCTCCATTCACTAGCCTCCTTTTGTCCACTGCCTTCAGTCTCGCAGGGGCAAGGTACCAGATCTCCTTCAGCTCGGGGTCTTTTTGGTGGCTTTTCTGGTTTTTTACTCGGGGAGGTCAGAGTCTGAGTCCAACAATCAATTTCTTTCTCACTCTCCCTGATGCTCTGCAGCCGTTCTACTTCCTCTTTTAGCTCTGCTACCAGGCTGAGGACATCATCTACCTGGCCACACCTCACGCAGCTGTCACCTCTTCTACCATCCACTAGCCCTGAGAGGTGAAGGCACTGCCTGCAGCCAGCGACCTGGGTGGCTGCGTGCTTCCAGGGGAGCTCAGTTTGTACAGCCACGTCTGCTCTCGCAAGTGCAGACGACTCCAGAGGCTGCATCTTTCGGATAGAGACCGTGGCTGAGCTTCCCTCCCGAGCCCTTCCCGTGCAAACTGCTGCGCCGCGCTCCCTAGGGCCGCCTTCTGAGGGGATGGGAGCTGGCTGCTGCTGCTGCGGGCTCCGCACCGGCCGCCTCAGCCGCTGCCGCCGAGCTGCGGGCTCCCTGCGGGTCCCTGCCGCTGCCCGGGCTTCTCTCCTGTTTCTATTTCATGATAAAATGAGTTAAATAGTAGTCTGTGCTGTACCGATTCCCTTATTCTTTTATTTCGCTATTATAAACCAAAGTCTGGGAACTTACCCGTCCCCTCCTAGTAGTTACTACGCACTGGCTGCAGTTTGCCATAACCAGAGTCAAGGAGCTTACCCCAAACAGGACCAGAAGAGGTCCGGTCAGGGCCATAGTGATCGGCGGTCACAGCCCGAAGGGGTTGCAGCCCTTGGCAGACCTTTCAAGCCGCACCACTCGTTCCCCTCCGGTCTTGCCCTCTTCCTTAATCTTTTAAGGGGTAACCTTCAATCAAGAAACACTCTTTGATTAAATTGACAACAATAAAGCCTAACCCATGGTAGGTTATATAGGGGAGTGGTGGCCCCACAGCGAATGCACAAAAATTCTAAACTGTTTCCTAGATCCTTGACTTCTTTTTTGGAAAATGATATATTTTAAAACATGTAGAACACTTTGCCCTTAAAAATAAACACCACCGTTTACACAATGGACTAAATCACCTTTCCTAATAGGTATTTATCCCTGTCCACTAATTCTACAGGAGTAGTTACAATGAAATTCCCACAGCAACTTAGCTTATGCTTCTTGATGAAGGTCTCTTTAAGTTCGTCTGATGGTTAGCTTGGCTTCTCCGGGCTCAGATGTGACTCTCCACTCCTTCACTGGACCTTTCACTCGCGACACATGTGTCAAATCCTAATGGTGGTGTTTGAGCCACCATCGCAATCTCTCGTAGTTCTTTTAACCTTTTTCCAATGGATATTATATATTTTTGGATACTATAATCTTCAACTACATTATTCCCCAGGGGCATCCCTTGGGAGTAAGGCATTCCATATAACATTTCATATGGCGATAATCCAGTCTCACTGTGTGGCTTAGTTCTTATGTTTAATAGTGCCAATGGTAGGCATTTCGTCCAGGACATCTGTGTCTCAATCATTAATTTAGCCAGTTGCTGTTTTATTGTTTGATTCGTTCTTTCTACTTTCCCTGAGCTTTGTGGGTGCCACGGAGTGTGGTATTCCCATTGAATACCTAATGACTGACATAATAATTTTATTATTTTAGAAGTAAAATGTGTGCCCTGATCAGAATCAATATACTGGATTATCCCATATCTAGGTATTAAGTGTTCTAATAAGATTTTTACTACCATCTGTGCCGTAGCTCGTGCTACAGGGTAAGCTTCTACCCATTGTGTTAAATGATCTACTATTACTAGTAAATATTTTGTTCTCCCTACCTTAGGCAATTCAGTAAAATCGACTTGTATTCTTTCAAAAGGTCTATAAGCTGTTTTCCTTCCTCCCGTGGCTGCTTGTCGAAACACTTTCTTGTTTACTTTTTGACAAGTTAAACATCCTCGCGTGATTTGCTTTGCTATTTCAAAAATCTCAATACAGCCAAATTGTTTAAGGAAATGATCACTTACCGCCTTTGTACCCCAATGTGTTTGTGTGTGTAATCGTTCTAATATTTGCCTGGCATAAGCTTTTGGCAACATCTCTCGCCCGTTGGGCAGCATCCATTTTCCCTGTTCTAACTTAGCTCCTATTTTCTCTAATTTTGCCTGTTCCTCAGGGGTAAATTTCTTTTCTTTCTCCTCTAGTTCTTTTTCACTAATGTCTCCTTGTGCTTGTACTACATTAATTTTAGCGACCTGAGTCCTCAGGGCTGCTTCCTGGGCCTCTCTATCGGCTAGGTTATTCCCTCTGGTTCGATAATCTAATCCCCTTTTGGTGTCCTCTCACATGTACCACTGCTATGTCCTTTGGTTTTCTTAACGCCTTTAAAATTTTCACTATTAGTTCTTGATGTATTAGATTCCTTCCTTGGGTATTAATTAAACCTCTTTCCTCCCAAATTTTTCCAAAAGTGTGGACTACTCCATACGCATATTTAGAATCCGTAAATATGGTCCCGCTTTTTCCTTGTAATAATTCCAGGGCTCTACAAAGGGCATACAGCTCGCAAGCTTCAGCTGACCATGATGGACTCAGAGGTCCTGATTCTGTAAGTTCTAAATTTTTATTAATTACGGCATACCCTGATTTTCTCCTCCCTTCCACCACACGGGAGGAGCCATCTACAAATAACACTTCTGCATTTTCTAACTCAGTATCTCTTAAGTCTGGCCTCACCTTAGTCTGGGTCTCAATTACCTCTAAACAATTATGTTGTACTTCCTTTGATGGCTCTCCAAACAAAAACTGTGCTGGACTCTGAGCAGAAGTCACCCTCAGTTCTAAATCGGGGGAGTCTATTAATAGTGCTTCATATTTCAAGATCCGGCTGTCCGTTCAGCATTTTTCTGCCTTTTGTTGTAAAACACTCCTGACATTGTGTGGGGTATACACTTTTAAAGGAGCACTAAAGGTAATTTTCCGAACTTCCTCTATTAATAATGCGGTAGCTACCAAAGCTTGGAGACAAGCAGGCCATCCTCTACTTACTGGATCAAGTAATTTAGAACAGTACCCCACAGGTTTTTTTATTCCTGCCCAGTCTCGAGTAAGAACTCCATATGCTGTCTGATTTGATGTATTCACAAAAAGATGGAAAGGTTTTTCTAAATCTGGGAGGCTCAGTACAGGTGCTTGTATTAATGCCTTTTTTATTTCCTCGAATTTCTGGTCATCTTCTGTAAGCCACTTAAGTTGGTTACTAGTTAATTTTTCATATAGAAATTTTACCTTGTCACTATAATTTTCAAGCCATGATCTACAATATCCTAATAATCCCAATATTTGCCGAACCTCCTTTTTAGTTTGTGGGGGTCTTAAAGATAGAATCCCAGATACCCTACCAGAAGCTAGTTTCTTCTTTCCCTTACTTAGCCAATGTCCTAAGTATTTTACTTCCTGTTCTACAAACTGTAGTTTTGATCGGGACACTTTCAATCCCTTCTCCCCGAGAAAATTTAACAATTTAATAGTAGCTTCTCGGGTCCCCTCTTCAGTTTCTCCTGCTACTAAGAAATCATCTACATATTGCAATAATTTTATCTCCTGGGGTAATGTAAAATCCTGTAAGATTTTCTCTAAAGTTTGCCCAAATAAATTTGGTGACTCCGTAAACCCCTGTGGTAATACCGTCCATCTTAATTGCTGTTTCCGTCCCGTTTCGGGGTCCTCCCACTCGAAAGCAAAATAATCTCTAGATCCCTCGTCCAGAGGACAGGCCCAAAAAGCATCTTGCAAATCTATCACACTATACCAAGTATGTCTGGGAGAAATATGACTTAATAAAGTATAGGGATTTGCCACTACAGGGAATTTAGTAATCGTTCGCTGATTTACAGCTCTGAAATCCTGTACCATTCTGTATGACCCGTCCGGTTTCTTTACAGGGAGGATGGGTGTATTATGAGGTGACATACATGGTTCCAAGGTTCCTTTTTCCAAAAGTCTGTCAACTACAGGTTTTAATCCTTTTCGACCCTCCATGGGTATAGGGTATTGCTTGATTCTAATCGAACGATGTGGATCTATTATTTGAACGCTTATGGGGTCCATTTTTATTTTTCCAGTTTCCCCTTCTTTATACCACACCGAGGGGTTAATAGCTTCTTCATCCTCCTGTGTTAAAGTATATAATTTGATCTGCAGTTTGTTCCCCTCACTCTGAATGCTCAAGTTTAACTTCAAAATCAGATCCCTTCCTAGTAAATTGTATTCCGCTTCAGGGAGCAAAAGTAAATCATTAAGACAAATTTTCGTTTCTGTTTCTACTTCTACATCTTTCAAGATAGGGACTTTCAAAGGTTCTCCTTTTGCCCCGACTACTGACATATAGTTCTTCCCTATCTCTATTCCTTTTGGAAGTTTCTGAATGGTTGATTTTTCAGCTTCCGTATCCACTAAAAATAAAACCTCCTCCTTATGGGGACCTATTAATAATTTTATCAAGGGCTCTGTTGAAGTCCCCAAAAGATATAGCGGAGGATTGTTAGGATATGGAGGTGGTAAGTTATCCAGTGGTTCCCCTTTATCATCTTTTTCCTTCCCTTTTTCGTCTTTGTTTCCTTCTTCTTTCTCAGACTTTTCATCCGTTTTTAATGTAAGTATTGAAGCCGGAAAAGGACGTGAAGTCCTGATCCATAATCCTGCATAATCACTTTCCTCCTGACTAAAAGGTTCCTTTCAATTAACATATAGATTTAAGGCCTGGCAAATCCAGTCTTCAAAGGATCCAAAAACAGGCCAAAAGACATGTGGTTTTAAAAGTTTCTTCGGCCATTCAATCATACAATAGTGAACTAATTTTAATTTACTTTTTCCTTTTCTGGGGCCCCTTTCATTCCAATTCCTAATCATTATTCCTAATGGACTTTCCAATGGTATATCTGGTAATTTGCTCCCTTTCCTCTGGTCCTGGGTCTTCGATTTTGTCTGACCCATCTAGGAATTTTACTGTGGCAATTCCTACAGCCCTTGGTTACCAGTAAGAGTGTCTTGCAGGGGGTTTAGGACCAATCACCCACCCACGAATCCTATAGGAATTGCTTCGGTCCTTCACCGGCCAAGTCCCTCGCGGGAGACTGGAACCGCGGTTAGAAGACCTCCGCAATCACTTCGGAACCAGGTTCCGTCTCAATCACACTCTTACACACAGGCAACCGAATCCCACCCAACCGAACGGTATACACTTTAAATACTTACGACTCCGTCATCTTCGTTCGGATCTTCGCGCGCAGAATTACGGGTAAAATAAACTGCTGCAGCCGGCACGGGAGCTCATAAAAATAAAAATCAAAATCTTTTCTTTGCTTGCCTTTACTCAGGTTCAGGATGGTGTTAGTCCCGACCTGACCTGATCAGGAGCCACCTAATGGTGGGGCGCCCCTCCTAGATCAAGTCAGAATTCAGGAACTAAGACAATCCCGGACGAGCACCCAAATTGTGATAAACGATTTAATTGCAAACAGGATTCCAATTAGAATTTATAATTTATTAAAGGAATAAAGGCAAGCAAACAGCGCTGGGTGTGCCGGGAGTCTCTGCCCAACCAAGACACATGCCTTACAGACCCCATTTTTGGTTTCTATCTCCTATACAAATACATATTCATAACTGCCTCTAAAATGGTTGGCCCTTGCCAAAAATGGGTGTATCCCCCCTCTTACAGGTCACTATGCAGATAACAACAGGACCGGCTTAAGTTGGTATTCTAGAATGTTCGCCAGCTGGCTCCTGCAAAACACAGACACGATAGACACACCGTCTCATCTGCGGCCATACAGACAAAACAACCAAAGGTCACACTTCACCCTGTGGCCCTAACACTGTTCCACACTGACACGAATCAGTTAAGCACATTTCACACCCCCTAAACACAACATGGCTCCAGCCTCCTCTGTGCTGGCAGGTCCCATCTCTGCTCAAAGCTGGCTGGTCCACGCTGCGTGCCGTCACGCGGAAGACGGAACAACCAGCCAGCCGACGAATACAGCCAACCAAAGATGGAGAAAAGCCCACCGAAATCAAGGGCCTGCCCTCGCTGTCAGTGGTTCAGGTCCAGCTGGGACTATGGCTTAAACCGGGGAGATGTTCACATCTCCCTTGCAGAGCAGGGCACAGACCCCCTTCTCCCTGTACGCCAGCAGCCACGGGGAGAAATTAAAACCAGAATAAATCCCAGGGTGCAGAGCACGTATACAGACCTTTCCAAGGGAAAAGCAAACAGGACACTTGGTGGGACCAATCCACATGCAGCTCAATCCTTCTGAAGAAAAGTGGTGTGCTCCTACTCATAGTTCCAGTAGCTACATGGCCAAGGCACCAGAAAGTCCTTCAGCACACGTGAGAAGAGATGCCCGTACCCACAGCCAAGGGGAAGAGACTGTCCTGTTAGGGCCTATGTTATGGCGGGGCAAGAGGGGGGAGAAGGAAAACCTAAGCTGCCTCTGCCTGCGTTATAAGAAGGTACGGACCCTAGTGACCCAGCCAGCAGCACTCAACCATTGTGGTGGGGCTGGTGCACTCTCAGGGATGGAGAAGACCTGCGAGGAGGGCGGGACTGTGTGGAGAAGAGGCTGGTCTGACGGGAGAAACGTGGGCAGCTGAGAACAAGGAGGACTGGAGGATGCTCAGGTGTTTGCAGCATGTGTAAAACACAGCTGTGGAAACAGAGGGCTTACACACGGCAGGAGGGATCCCAGGGTGACTGTCCTGTGGGGTGACAGTGGTCTCGGAGGGAAATGGTGGCTCCCATGCAGTTGCTGCATCTCATCACGGTGCACAGCTGCTTCACGGCTGCAACTCCATCTGTGCTGCCCTACACCCCAGGGATCCCTGCCAGGCACGGGATTGCAAGGAAAACCGTAGGAGAGGAAGCTCGGTGCTCATCTCCGGCGGGGTCATGGAGGCAAACGGCTCTTCCTCACCAGGCGGATCTGAGCCCTCCCAGCTGGCCCCCTCGGCAGGCTGGGGTTTGCCTTGCAGGAAGGGGCAGCAGGGGAGGTTCTGCTCTCCAGTCCCCATTGAGATGGCAGGTCCACATCCCATCCCTGCCCGTGTCAGGCCATGATGGCAGGCGTGTCGCTGAGCTCTGGAAAAGATGACACACAGTGAGCTACCGAAATATCTGCAGTTCTTTTGCCAGCCATCATGAGCAAACAGAACCGGGCTGAAAACACGGGCAGCCCAGGTTGCGTCATTCTGTCTGGATGACAGAGCTCCATGGGGGCAGAAACGTGGTGCACGGGAGGGTCCCCAGCCGATCCCACCCTGCCTTGCAGACCCAAGAGGCCTCGGCACCTCCGGGCTCTCTTTTCACAGCATCACAGAGCAATGCGTGTTGGAGGGGACGTCTGGAGGTCTCTGCCCCAACCTCTGCTTGAAGCAGGGCTAATTACATCAGGATGCTCAGGGCTTCAAACATCTCTGAGGGCAGATATTCCCCACTCGGGCCCCTCTTCCCGTATCTGACCACCCTCATGGGCAAGATTTCTTTTTCTCTCCTTATGGCCACCCAAAGTTTCCAAGGTTACAGCTTGTGCTGTTGCTACTGCACATCCGAGAGACATCTGACTCTGTCTTCTCTACCCTCTCCCATTAGATGGTTGCAGAGACAGCGATAAGACGCCCCTTGACCTTCTCTTTCACTGTGCAAATCCAGATTTCAAACGTCTCGTCCTCCAGCTCAGCGGCCCCATTGACCTCACTCCCGTTTGTCACAATCTGCTTGGTGCTGGGCAGTGGGAACCGGACCCAGTGCCTAGATATGGCCTCACCGGTGCTGCACAGAGAGGAGAAATCACTGCCACCTGAGACTGAGACAACCCAAGATGCAGCCGTCCTTCACCACAGCATGGGCACCCATCACCAACCCATCCATCAGGACGCTGGTGCCTCCACGGAGATGGCCTAAGCAGGATGTGGCTCCTGGCTCTCCTTGCCCTACTCACCTGCCCTCAACCTGTTGTAGGTGCCGCTCTCCAGCACCGGGCCACCATCATGGGCACAGCAGGAGAAACTCCGCTCTCGCCACCTGCGCGGGGCAAAGCACCTGGGTCAGGCCACCGCTTGCTGTGCTTCCCCTCGCAGCTCCCCGCTGCCCTGGACACCTTTTTTCTATTTTTTCGAGGCAGGGTCTCCCCTGGTATTTGGGGATTTGCTCAGGTCCTTACCGAGAAGGGACTCCAGTGCATGACTACACTATGCATGAGCTTCACTATGCCAGTTCAGAGACAGAGAGAGCTCATGGGACTAAAACCAGACCAACAGCGCTATCGACTGGCTTTTCCGTATGGCAAGCCTGATCTTAAGAGTCGGGGGCCCAACTAAGTCAGCCCTCAGGGCTCCTTCTCTAATCACTGGAGGAAGACAGGAATTTCCAGAGGTGATCCATTCCTTCTTGCTTTATGATGGAAGATCTCTCTCTCTCTCTCTCTCGACTGTAGATGGAGCCTAGATGATCAGCTTACATTAAATCCCTAACCTGCCCATGGCTAAATTCAGAACTGATGAATTCCACCCAAAAGAGACAGCAACACAGCTGCCTTATGCTAGGAGCTGCTTTGCAACAGGCTTCAGCGGGTCACCTTGTCATAGAAGAAGATCCGGTCAGTCAAGCAGGACCTGCCTTTCATAAACCTATGCTGATGGGGCCTGATGGCCTGGTCGTCCTGTACATGCCGCCTGATGGCACTCAAGAGTATCTGCTCCATAACCTTTCGTGACACATCATCGCTGCCCCGGTGACATCGCAGTGTCCCAAATGACAGCACCACCCCCCCAGACACACACACACCCCTTTCTTATTCCCCCCAAAAAAGGAGCAAAACGACCAGACCCAGGGCTGGCCCCTTCCCCTCAGGGGGGCTCCGCCACCGCCTGCAAACCTGGGCTGGGGCATCTCTCGAGCAGTACGAGACACGTACAACGAGGCACCTGGAAAACAAAAATCCCCAATTAGAGTTCAGCGTGCTAAAAAAATAGCACAGAAGAGAGTAGAGGAATTCCGTCAGAGCGAGGGATGGGACAGCAGCTGAGCTACAGGAGGATTCTAGGGAAACACCTCAGCTCCAAATACAGCACAACCTTCAAAAGCCAGCGCCAGCTCAACTCTTAAAGTCAGGATTAAGACTAACCGATGCCATTTTGAACACGTCCTTAGCACAACGGCAAACCCTCCGGCTGGCGCTGGGAAACGCCGGGCCACTTCCTCCCAGCGCGGCCGCAGGGAGATCCACTGCCTTGCGTGCAGGGCAGCAGGAGCGGGCTGGGCCGTAACCGGAATCGATGCTGACGGAGCCACCGCCGCAACTACAGCCCTCGCGCTGCTGCCGCTGCCCACCTCGCTCGCTGGGTCGATGCAGCTAAGAGGGACGGGTCAAACCCTGACTAGCAAAAAGGAACAATAAAGAACAAAGCTCGGTCGTTCGCTTCATGTCAAAAAGGTGTGCCCACGTTTACAGACACTCATTAAAAATACTTACACTCTAACAGTATTCGACTTTCCTCTGGCACCAGTTTAGCTCGCACAGCTGTGAGTTGATACCACTACATTAGCTCTCTCCAAAATACAGAGTTATAATTGGACTACAGGGGTTTTTGCGTGCCACCCAAGGAGGAGGGACATCCAGCCAGCTGCACTGCCCCAGAGAGATGCTACTGGGCTGCCAGGGGAACGTGCCACTGAAAGCCAGACAGAAAGAAAGTACTTCAGAGCACGCCGTCTAAATATCAGGAAAAAAAACACAACAACCCGTTACATTCAGCTGCCTCTCTTTATAAAGCTTTACAACTAACACCTCACTGCTTAAGGACACCTCCTAAACTGCATGCTACAGCTAGACCCCCCGGCAGCGCTCCCTGGGGTCCGGCACTTCGAGGGCAGGGCGCGCCGGGCCCAGCCGCCCCCCTCCGAGCCCAGCGCCGCCCGGCGTCCCCCCAACCCCGAGAGCCCCCGGCCCCGGCGGCAGCAGCCGGGGCCCTTCCCCGCCCCTGCGGCCGCCGCGACCCGCCCGCCGCCGCCGCCGGAGCCCCCCGGGCCGCCTCTGCCCGACCCGCGCCGGGAGCGGCAGAGGCCGCCCGGCCCCAGCCAGGAGCAGCTGAGCCGGGCGGGGCCGCCCCTGCTCCCCCCGGCCGGGCACGGGCTCGGTCCCGAAACCCCCCCAGCGACCCCGCGGCAGCGCTCGGCCCGGGGACGCTGCCGCCCTCGCCCACCCCGGCAGGGCAGGGCAGGGCAGGGCAGGGCAGGGCAGGGCAGGGCAGGGCAGGGCAGGGCAGAGCCCGCACCCGCCCGCCGAGGCTCCGGCCGGGGGATCCCACAACGCGCCCCGGCGCGGCTCCCGCGGCCGCAGCGGAACGAAACTCCGACACCGGCCCCGCCGCGGCTCTGCTGGGCACCGCGGGCGGCCCGCCCCGCCCCGCCCGCAATTAACACCGCGGCGGGGAGAGGCACCGAGGCGTAAAAACCTGCTGTGCGCTGGGCTGGGCTGGGCTGGGCTGGCCACTACTCGAACGACACACGCCCTCTTTAACCTCTCTCCCCTCCCAGAAGAGAAGCGAGAGAGAATAAGGCAGACGGAGGCTTATGGGTCGGAAAGAAACTAAACGACTTTAATGAAATCTTAACAGTAACAATAAAAGATGACCATACTACTAAAAAAGGGAAAAATACAATATACGCAAACCCAGTATCAGAGTCCTCCTCGGACGCCGGCCGTTGAAGGAAGAGGCTGACCCGTTGGTCCCTCAGCTTTTATACTGAGCACGATGCCCATGGGATGCAATAGCCCCGTGGTCAGCTTTGGGCCACCTCTGCCTTCATCGGCCCCCACTGAGCACCTCCATCCTCCTCCTGCCCCAGCAGCACCTCCCCACCAGCAGCTACCGCCACCTGCCGCAGGCCCCTCAGATCAAGCCCCACAGCCCCTATAGCTCTCCCCTGTGCTTTACCCCCAGCCCTGCCCTACACTTTCCCCCGGGCCTGCCCCATAACCCTCCCTCGCAGCACCTCCCAGCCCTGCCCCATACATCCCCACGGCATTTGGCCTTGTTGAACCTCACACCATGGGCCTTGTCCCATCGATCCAGCCTGTCCAGATCCCTCTGCAGAGCCTTCCGACCCTCCAGCAGATCGACACTCCCACCCAGCTCGCTGTCCTCTGCAAGCTGACTGAGGGTGCACTCGATCCCCTCCTCCGGGTGGTCGATAAAGACATGAAACAGAACCGGCCCCAGCACCGAGCCATGGGGAACACCACTGTGACCGGCCGCCAGCTGGACTGAACTCCATTCACCACCACGTACGCCCATCCACGCCACGGGCAGCCAGTTTCTCCAGGAGAATGCTGTGGGAAGCTGTGCCAAAGGCTTTGGTAACGTCTAGGTAGGCAACGTCCACAGCCTTTCCCTCGTCCACACCACCCCTTTCCTCCCTGGACCAAAGAGCCCACGGGGATGGCCAGAGAGCAGAGGCCCTGCGGGGAGGGCAGTCTCAGTCAGAGCAGCTGCTCAGGTCCCACCCAGATCCGAGCACCGCGCAGCCCCCAGCTCTCAGAAGGTTTCAAAAACCACAGGGCTGCTTCTTGAAAACATCCCCATTCCTAAAGTCATGGATGCTTCCCCTTCCCAGAGGGGCCAGCCAGAGCAGGTAGAATGGCAAGCACGGAGCCAGAACTGATGGTGGCACTGGAGCGTCACTGGGTGGGAAGGCAGCTGCCTGCAGAGGACACCAAGGCCTCTTTGCTTCAGCCAGCAGCCCCCAACAGCAGGAGAGAAACCCCCTGCCCGCCTGGTGTCCGTGCAGGCTGACGTTGCCAAGGACGGCGAGACGGGTGCGACAAGAGTTGGCACCAGGTGCCGTGGTGAAGGCCTTGCGCTTGGGCTCCTTGAGGAGCACCGCTGGAGAAGGGCAGGGACAGAGCAGCCACCGGCGCACCTGGGGACACCTCCGTGTCCCACAGGAACCCTGGCACACCTGGAGGAGCCAGATACAGGAGCAATGCCTGGGGACAAGGCCCAGGGCGGGGGCACCCCGAGCTGCTGAGCGCCCCCAGGAGGGAGCTCTGCAGAGGCCGCTGCCACAGGGCTGGGTGGGAGCTGTTGGCTCGGGCCTGGCAGGGCCCCCGCCAGGGGAGAGCAGGGGCTGCCCTGTGCCGGGCACGGCTGGTCCCGGCCGGTCCCAGCTGGTTCAGAGCCACGGCACAGCTGGTCCCAGCCGGTCCCAGGCGTGGGCATCTCCATGGCGACCACCAGGGCTCTGTGACGCGGTCGCCACATCATACCAAAGCCATTGTGACGCCGGTGACCGTGGGGGCATTTAAGGAGCGAGAGCCCGGGGGTACCCACTCCCAGGAGAGCAGCTCCCTCAAGAGGCAGCATCTCCCCTGGGTGACCATAGCAGATCGACGGCTGAGGACGCCGAAGACGCCAATGGAAGAGGAGGCGAACAGCCACTCCCAGCCCGACAAGGGGCTGCCGAGCCTGCAGAAGAGGCGCCAGGTGAGGGACGGGGCAGGAGGGAGAGGACGGTGGTGGGACGGGGCCGCACGGAGCTGCCTTGCTGCCAGGGCCGGGCTTGCTGGCATGACTGACTTGTAGGATAGCATGACTGGATGGAGAGATGAGGGGAGGGCAGTGGATGTTGTCTACCTTGGCTTCAGCAAGGCTTTCGATACGCTCTCCCACAGCATCCTCACAGGGAAGCTTAGGAAGTGTGGCTTAAGGGAATGGAGAGTGGGAGGGATTGAAAACTGGTTGAACGGTAGAGCTCAGAGGGCCGTGATCAGGGGCACAGAGTCTAGTTGGAGGTCAGTGACGAGTGGTGTTCCCCAGAGGTCAGTACGGGGTCCAGTCCTGTTCAATATATTCATCAAGGACCTGGATGAAGGGACTTGCACCCTCAGCAGGTTTGCTGACACTACAAAGTTGGGAGGGGTGGCTGATACACCGGAAGGCTGTGCCGCCGCACAGCGAGACCTAGAGAGGCTGGAGAGTTGGGCAGAGAGAAACCTTATGAAATTCAATGAGGGGAAAAGGGTAGGGTGCTGCGCCTGGGGAGGAATAACCCCATGCAGCCGTCCAGGTTGGGGGCTGACCTGCTGGAGAGCAGCTCTGCCAAGAGAGACCTGGGAGTCCTGGTGGGCAACAGGATGACCGTGAGCCGGCCAATGTGCCTTTGTGGCCAAGAAGGTCAATGGCATCCTGGGGTGCACCAAGAAGAGCGTGGCAAGCAGGTCGAGGGAGGTCCTCCTCCCCCTCCACTCTGCCCTGCTGAGGCCGCATCTGCAGTACTGTGTCCAGTTCTGGGCTCCCCGGTTCAAGGACAGGGAACTGCTGGAGAGGGTACAGCAAAGGGCTACCGAGACGATGAGGGGACTGGAACAGCTCTCTTAGGAAGAAAGGCTGAGGGACTTGGGTCTTTTCAGTCTGGAAGAAAGAAGACTGAGGGGGGACCTTATCAGTGCTTAGAAATACTTAAAGGGTAGGTGTCAGGAGGATGGGGCCAGGCTCTTTTCAGTGGTGCCCAGTGACAGGACCGCGCACAAACGGGCAGCAACTTGAAGAGAGGAAGTTCCATCTAAACATGAGGAGGAACTTCCTCATGGAGGGTGACAGAGCACTGGAATGGGCTGCCCCGAGAGCTGGTGGAGTCTCCGTCTCTAGAGACATCCAAAACCCACCTGGACGCGTTCCTGTGCAACCTGCTCTGGGTGACCCTGCTCTGGCAGGGGGTTGGACTAGCTGATCGAGAGGTCCCTTACAACCCCTATCATTCTGTGATTCTGTGGGGGCTGCTGTGCCAAGGCAGCCACCTCCACCCAAGGCCTTCTCCTCCTCCTGCCCACAGGTGGCCCACAGGCAACCAGAGGTAGCGCCGAAGGACAGGCAGAGCCAGGCCTTGACCCTCCATGGGGACAGGCTGCCACGGCTCCTCTGCCCAGAGACTTTGCAGGCCGCTGGGAGCCACCAGCCACCAATAGACAGAGGAGCAATAAAGGACACAGCCCGGTGCCTCACGAGTGAGGTCCTGGCCAAGGTTTCCCTTGGAAGCAGGGCACCCAGCCAGCAGCCAGCAGCACCGCGGGACCGTGCACAATGCAAGGCTGCCGCCATGACTGAAATAATAGACAGAGGAGCTATAAAGGACACAGCCCGGTGCCTCACGAGTGAGGTCCTGGCCAAGGTTTCCCTTGGAAGCGGGGCACCCAGCCAGCAGCCAGCAGCACCGCGGGACCGTGCACATTGCAAGGCTGCCGCCATGACTGAAATAATAGACAGAGGAGCAATAAAGGACACAGCCCGGTGCCTCACGAGTGAGGTCCTGGCCAAGGTTTCCCTTGGAAGCGGGGCACCGAGCCATCAGCCAGCAACACTGCGGGACCGTGCAAAATGCAACGCTGTGGCCATGACTGAAATAATATCACCACCTGCAGCGCCACAGGGCACCGAGTCTGCCTTGGCTGCGGCAGAGGCAGAGGGGCAGGCACCTGCCCCATACAGCACCACCCCAGACTACAAGGACAAGATCGTCAAGACACAGTCCTGAGCATGGTCTGCTCGGCTGTGGACGTTTTCTGAGGCCAATAAAAGATGATGATTTTACCCCAGTGCTCGTCTGTACCTGGTCCGTCGCAGGAGAAAGACAGCTAGTGACCAACAACCCCAGGTCCTTTTCCACCAGGCAGCTCTCCAGCCACTCTTCCCCAGGCCTGGAGCGCTGCATGGGGTTGTTGTGACACAATTGCAGGACCACAGCCTACCAGGCTCTGCAGGACGTGGCCCTGTGCATGGTGACAAAGGCTGTGGTCAGCGCTCTGGTTGTCATCCAGCACAACCTGGCCCAAAGCACCCAGGCTCTCGGCAGGGACACCTCCCACTACACCAGGCTGCTCAAAGCCTCATCCAGCCTGGCCTTGAACACTTCCAGGGATGGGGCATTGACAGCTTCCCTGGGCAACCTGTTCCAGTGCCTCACCACCCTTAATACACAAGAAAGAAATTCTACCTGATATCCAATCTAAATCTACCCTCTTTCAGTTTGAAGCCGTTACCCCGTGCCCTGTCATTACACTCCCTGATAAAGAGTCCCTCCCCATCCTTCCTCTAGGGCCCCTTTAGGGACTGGAAGGCTGCTCTAAGGTCTCCCCGGAGCCTTCTCTTCTCCAGGCTGAACATCCCCAACTCTCTCCGCCTGTCCTCATAGCAGAGGTGCTCCAGCCCTCGGATCATCTTCGTGGCCCTCCGCTGGACCCCTTCCAACAAGTCCACGTCCTTCTTGTGCTGAGGACTCCAGAGCTGGACGCAGGACTCCAGGTGGGGTCTCACGGGAGTGGAGTAGAGGGGCAGAATCACCTCCCTCGACCTGCTGGCCACGCTTCTTTTGATGCAGCCCAGGACGCGGTTGGCTTTCTGGGCTGCGAGCGCGCATTGCCTGCTCACGTTGAGCTTCTCGTCCACCAGCACCCGCAAGTCCTTCTCCTCAGGGCTGCTCTCAAGCTATTCTCCGCCCAACCTGTATTTGTGCCTGGGATTGCCATCACCCAGGCGCAGGCTCTTGCACTCGGCCTGGTTGAACTTCATGAGGTTCACAGAGGCCCACCTCTCAAGTTTCTCCAGGTCCCTCTGGATGGCGTCCCTTCCCTCCAGTGTGTCGACCGTGCCACACAGCTTGGTGTCCTCAGCAAACTTGCTGAGGGTGCACTCAGTCCCACTGCCCATGGCACTGACAAAGATGTTAAACAGCACTGGTCCCCGTACTGACCCCTGAGGAACACCACTCCTCACTGGTTTCCATGTGGATATTGAGCCATTCACTGCAAGCCTTTGAGTGGGCCCATCTAGCCAGTTCCTTATCCACCGAATGCTCCACCCATCAAATCCATGCTTTTCCAATGTAGAGACCAGGATGTCGTGCGGGACAGTGTCAAACGCTTTGCATAAGTCCAGCTAGATGATAAGCCCCCCCTGCATGGGGACAGGCTGCCACAGCTCCCCTGCCCAGAGACTTTGCAGGCCTCCGGGAGCTGCCGCGCACAGGTAGGGAGCCCGCGGGAGACGGGGCCAAACGTCTTCCCAACCCCGGGAGCTGCCGATGGGCAGGCGGGACATGCAGGAGGGGACAGGCGGGCTCGGCCCCTGTCACAAGCTGGGCCCACCGTGCCATGCCCAGCAGGCCGCCCGGGCATGCCAGGGGCGCTCCCGGGAGTCACCGTGGTCTGCGAGGGGACCAGTCCTCTCCCAGCTGGCTCTGGGACTGGCAGCAGCCGCCTGCGGAGACGAGCGCTGCCCGGGGGACTGGCGGGGGAGCCCGGCTGCAGGACCTCTTCCAGCCGAGCCGTGGGGACCAGGGCCACAGTCACACAGCCTGTCTCCTTGGCTTCTCTTGCAGTCAGACAGCGTGGTGCGCAGCAAGGCACTGCCCTGCAACAGGGTGGTGGTGCTGCAGGAAGACACTCAGCACAGGCAGGCAGCGACAGCCGGGCACGCAACCGCCGCTCGGCCATCAAGACGCGCCAGCAGCTGCTGCAAGCTGCCGCCTCTGCCACCAGCACCCTCGAACTCTCCTGCCACGGGCTGGCAAACGGCCAGCAGCACTGCAGCCAGCGGCTGCCTATGGCCAGTCCCACCTCCTCGGGGCATCAACGGTGAGCGGGGCAGACCTGCGAGGGTGAGGAGCTTCAGGCCTGCCCGGCAGCTCCCTCCAGCCTACAGCGCAGCAGGGAAGGACGCCGCCCGGGACATCACAAACAAGGTTTTGTGTAAAGTTTTCACTGCAAGCCATGGACCCAGCCAGCAGCCAGCAGCACCACGGGGAAGGGCTGAAGCCGTGACACCAACATCAGACAAGGTGTTAGCAGCCAATGGAGGCAAGGCTTTTGCAGAGGATCCGGCCATCCTGCCCATCAAGACAGAGTCCCTGGAGGAGCTGGAGAGGAGCTGCCTGGCCCGCACCAGGCGCAGCCTGGCCCAACTCAGCAATGCCACCCTGCAGCGGCAGCAGGACAGCCCGGAGGAAAAGCCAGGGGCCTTGGCCGAGGAGCAGGAGAAGTGCAAAGACAGCAGTGACAAGGAGCTGTCCCAAGGGGAAGACATCAGCATCCACACTATCTGGGTCAACGCCTCGGTCCCGGAGCTCTTCCAGGACACCCACGATGGTCCCCAGGAGGAGTGCGGCCGGCCCAGCAGCCTGGGCACAGAGCTGGCAGGTGACATAGCTGGTGACCTGCAGAGCGCGTCTCCTGCCCTGCCTGGTCCCACAGATGCTGAGCCGGCAGCTTGTGCCGTGGCCGGAACTCCTGAGCAAGAGGGGCACCGCACACCTCTGGCTCCCACGGCACAAGAGGAGGCAAAGGCAACCGCTTCTCCCATCCCCAGCCAGCAGGCCCCTGCAGCAGAAGTAGAGAGCCGGGCACCTGCCCCATACACCCCCCCAGCCTACGAGGACGAGGCTCTGCAGGACACAGCCCTGAGCATGGTGAGAGAGGCCCTCATCAATTCTGTGCTTGTGAGGCAGCGCTTGCAGGCACAAAGTACGGATTCGGCAACAGCAGCATCACCACCTGCAGCGCCACAGGGCACCGAGTCTGCCTTGGCTGCAGCAGAGGCAGAGGGGCAGGCACCTGCCCCATACACCACCCCCCCAGACTACAAGGACGAAGCTCGTCAAGACACAGTCCTGAGCATGGTCAGAGAGGCTCTCATAAATTATCTCCTTCTGAGCCAGGAAAAACTGGCAAAAAGCAAGGCTGCAGCAGCAGCAGCAACACCACCTGCAGCGCCACAGGACGGCGAGTCTGCCTTGGCTGGAGAGCCTCGGGGAGAGGCCAGCTCAGCCCCTCTCATCCCATCGGCACGTGAGCATGGAGAAAACATGGCTTCTCCCATGTCTGAACACCACTACGGTGGGACCAGCACAGCCGCTATCTTCCCAGCACCATACGAAGATGAAGCGGCTGCTTCAGTGCCTGAAATCCCTCTGGCAGAAGCTGGCGCTCCGCACTTTGCCGCAGCAGCACAGGCAGAGAGCCAGGCACCTGCCCCGCGCAGCCCCACAGCCTACCAGGCTCTGCAGGACATGGCCCTGTGCATGGTGACAAAGGCTGTGGTCAGCGCTCTGGTTGTCATCCAGCACAACCTGGCCCAAAGCAAGGCGGCAGCAACAGCAGCAACACCACCAGCAGCAGCTCCGGACACCGAGAGCCAGGCACCTGCCCCACACGGCCCCACAGCCTCCGACGAGGCTCTGCACCACACAGCCCTGTACACCGTGACGGAGGTCGTGGGCAAGGCTGTGACTGTCACCCAGCACGACCGGGCACAATGCGTGGACACCATGGCAGCAGCACCACCTGCAGAACCTTGGGACACCGAGTCTGCCTTGGCTGGAGAGCCTCAGGGAGAGGGCAACACAGCCCCTCTCACCCCAACAGCCCTCGGTGGCCAGGGGCTGGCAGGAGCTGGTACATGATGTATCCGCCAATGCTGTGGCAACATCATAAAAGGCCACTAAATCTGTCAGGCACGATCTGCCTTCGATGAAGCCATGTTGGCTATCACCAGTCACCTTCTTATTTTCCATGTGCCTTAGCAGAGATTCCAGGAGCATCTGCTCCATGACCTTGCCGGGCACAGAGGTGAGACTGACCGGTCTGTCGTTCGCTGGCTCATCCTTTTTTGCCTTTTTGAAAACGGAGGTTACCTGTCCCCTTTTCCAATCAGCGGGAACTTCACCAGACTGCCACGACTTTTCAAATAGAATGGAAAGCGGCTTGGCCACTTCATCTGCCAGCTCCCTCAGGACCCGTGGATGGATTTCATCTGGTCCCATGGACTTACGCACCTTCAGGTTCCTCAGATGGTCCTGAACCTGATCTTCTCCTACAGTGGGCGGGTTTTCATTTTCATAGACCCTGCCTTTGCATTCTGCTACTTGGGTGGTGTGGTTGGAGCCCTTGCCGGTGAAGACCGAGGCAAAAATGTCATTCAGCACCTCAGCCTTCTCCATATCCTGGTTGACCACGTCTCCTGCCTCCTTCCTGAGAGGGCCCACCTCTTCCCTAGTCTTGCCTTTACCCCTGACGTACTTAGAGAAGCTTTTCTTGTTATCCTTGCTGCCCCTAGCCAGATTTAATTCTATCTGGGCTTTAGCTTGCCTAATCTGGTTCCTGGTCACTCAGACAGTTTCTCTGTATTCCACCCAGTCAACCCGTCCTTGCTTCCACCCTCTGTAGGCCTCCTTTTTGCTTTGGAGCTTGTCCAGGAGCTCTTTGTTAATCCACGCAGGCCTCCTGGCATTTTTGCCTGACTTCCTCATTCTTGGGATGCACCGTTCCTGAGCTGAGCTTGGAGGAGGTGATCCTTGAATAGTAACCAGCTCTCTTGGGCCCCTCTGCCCTCCAGTACTTTTTCCCATGTTACCCTGCCAAGCAGGTCCCTCAAGAGGCCAAAGTCTGCTCTCTTGGAGTCCAGGTAGCGAGCTTGCTGCGTGCTCTCCTCGCTGCCCCGAGGATCTTGAATTCTACCATTTCACGATCCCTGCAGCCGAGGCTACCCTTGAGCTTGACACTCGCCACCAGCCCCTCCTTGTTGCTAAGGACAAGGTCCAGCATAGTTCCTCTCCTTGTTGGCTCCTCTACCATTTGAGGAAGAAAAAATGTGTCATTGACACATTCCAAGAACTGCCTGGATTTCTTGTGCTCTGCTGTGTTGTCCCTCCAACAGGTATCGGGGTGGTTGAAGTCCCCCATGATGACCAGGCTCTGCGAACGCAATGCTGCTCCTATCTGTCTATGCAGGGCCTCATTCGCTCTGTCGTCCTGGTCACATGGCCTGTAGCAGACCCCTACCGTAATGTCCCCTGCCCCTGCGTTCCCTTTAATCTTGACCCATAAGCTCTCTGCTGGGTCTTCATCCATGTCCAGGTGGAGCTCCATGTGGCATCCCCCTCTCCCAACAAGCCTAGTTTAAAGCCCGGTCAACGAGCCCCACTAGCTCATGAGCAAAGACCCACTTCCCCCTTTCAGAGAGATGAGCCCCATTCGATTCAACGAGCCTGGTGCCGCGTAGGCCATCCCATTGTCAAAAAACCCAAAACTGTGGCGGTGACACCAGCCACGGAGCCACGTGTTGACAGATTGCACATGTCTGTTCCTTACAGTGTCCCTGCCTGTAACTGGGAGAACAGAAGAACAGACACCCTGCGCCCCAGACTGCCTCATTAACTTTCCCAACGCCCTCAAGTCTCTCTGGATTGCTCTTGGGCCATGTGTTGCCACCTCGTCACCACCCACGTGAAGGAGCAACAGCGGGTAGTAGTCCGAGGGCCAAAGCAGGCAGGGAACTTTCTGAGTGACGTCCCTAACCTGGGCCCCAGGGAGGCAGCAAACCTCCCTGTCAAGAGGGTCTGCCCAGCACATTGGGCCTTCTGTTCTCCTCAGAAGGGAGTCTCCTACTACTATAACCTGCCTCTTCTTCCTTGTAGAGGCAGGTTTTAAACCGGGGGTAGGCCTTACTGCTCCCGGCATCTCTTCTGGGGTAGCCAAACCATCTTCCATGCCATCCATGGGTTGGCCTACCTCCCCAAGAGCCTCGTACCTGTTGTGCAGAGGCACCTGGTTAGGGGATGTGGGCAAGGCGGGAGTTCGCTTGCCTCCCCTATTATGGACTACCCTCCATTCACTAGCCTCCTTTTGTCCACTGCCTTCAGTCTGGCAGGGGCAAGGTACCAGATCTCCTTCAGCTCGGGGTCTTTTTGGTGGCTTTTCTGGTTTTTTACTCGGGGAGGTCAGAGTCTGAGTCCAACAATCAATTTCTTTCTCACTCTCCCTGATGCTCTGCAGCCGTTCTACTTCCTCTTTTAGCTCTGCTACCAGGCTGAGGACATCATCTACCTGGCCACACCTCACGCAGCTGTCACCTCTTCTACCATCCACTAGCCCTGAGAGGTGAAGGCACTGCCTGCAGCCAGCGACCTGGGTGGCTGCGTGCTTCCAGGGGAGCTCAGTTTGTACGGCCACGTCTGCTCTGGCAAGTGCAGACGACTCCAGAGGCTGCATCTTTCGGATAGAGACTGTGGCTGAGCTTCCCTCCCGAGCCCTTCCCGTGCAAACTGCTGCGCCGCGCTCCCTAGGGCCGCCTTCTGAGGGGATGGGAGCTGGCTGCTGCCGCTGCGGGCTCCGCACCGGCCGCCTCAGCCGCTGCCGCCGAGCTGCGGGCTCCCTGCGGGTCCCTGCCGCTGCCCGGGCTTCTCTCCTGTTTCTATTTCATGATAAAATGAGTTAAATAGTAGTCTGTGCTGTACCGATTCCCTTATTCTTTTATTTCGCTATTATAAACCAAAGTCTGGGAACTTACCCGTCCCCTCCTAGTAGTTACTACGCACTGGCTGCAGTTTGCCATAACCAGAGTCAAGGAGCTTACCCCAAACAGGACCAGAAGAGGTCCGGTCAGGGCCATAGTGATCGGCGGTCACAGCCCGAAGGGGTTGCAGCCCTTGGCAGACCTTTCAAGCCGCACCACTCGTTCCCCTCCGGTCTCGCGCTCTTCCTTAATCTTTTAAGGGGTAACCTTCAATCAAGAAACACTCTTTGATTAAATTGACAACAATAAAGCCTAACCCACGGTAGGTTATATAGGGGAGTGGTGGCCCCACAGCGAATGCACAAAAATTCTAAACTGTTTCCTAGATCCTTGACTTCTTTTTTGGAAAATGATATATTTTAAAACATGTAGAACCCTTTGCCCTTAAAAATAAACACCACCGTTTACACAATGGACTAAATCACCTTTCCTAATAGGTATCTATCCCTGTCCACTAATTCTACAGGAGTAGTTACAATGAAATTCCCACAGCAACTTAGCTTATGCTTCTTGATGAAGGTCTCTTTAAGTTCGTCTGATGGTTAGCTTGGCTTCTCCGGGCTCAGATGTGACTCTCCACTCCTTCACTGGACCTTTCACTCGCGACACATGTGTCAAATCCTAATGGTGGTGTTTGAGCCACCATCGCAATCTCTCGTAGTTCTTTTAACCTTTTTCCAATGGATATTATATATTTTTGGATACTATAATCTTCAACTACATTATTCCCCAGGGGCATCCCTTGGGAGTAAGGCATTCCATATAACATTTCATATGGCGATAATCCAGTCTCACTGTGTGGCTTAGTTCTTATGTTTAATAGTGCCAATGGTAGGCATTTCATCCAGGACATCTGTGTCTCAATCATTAATTTAGCCAGTTGCTGTTTTATTGTTTGATTCGTTCTTTCTACTTTCCCTGAGCTTTGTGGGTGTCACGGAGTGTGGTATTCCCATTGAATACCTAATGACTGACATAATAATTTTATTATTTTAGAAGTAAAATGTGTGCCCTGATCAGAATCAATATACTGGATTATCCCATATCTAGGTATTAAGTGTTCTAATAAGATTTTTACTACCATCTGTGCCGTAGCTCGTGCTACAGGGTAAGCTTCTACCCATTGTGTTAAATGATCTACTATTACTAGTAAATATTTTGTTCTCCCTACCTTAGGCAATTCAGTAAAATCGACTTGTATTCTTTCAAAAGGTCTATAAGCTGTTTTCCTTCCTCCCGTGGCTGCTTGTCGAAACACTTTCTTGTTTACTTTTTGACAAGTTAAACATCCTCGCGTGATTTGCTTTGCTATTTCAAAAATCTCAATACAGCCAAATTGTTTAAGGAAATGATCACTTATCGCCTTTGTACCCCAATGTGTTTGTGTGTGTAACCGTTCTAATATTTGCCTGGCATAAGCTTTTGGCAACATCTCTCGCCCGTTGGGCAGCATCCATTTTCCCTGTTCTAACTTAGCTCCTATTTTCTCTAATTTTGCCTGTTCCTCAGGGGTAAATTTCTTTTCTTTCTCCTCTAGTTCTTTTTCACTAATGTCTCCTTGTGCTTGTACTACATTAATTTTAGCGACCTGAGTCCTCAGGGCTGCTTCCTGGGCCTCTCTATCGGCTAGGTTATTCCCTCTGGTTCGATAATCTAATCCCCTTTTGGTGTCCTCTCACATGTACCACTGCTATGTCCTTTGGTTTTCTTAACGCCTTTAAAATTTTCACTATTAGTTCTTGATGTATTAGATTCCTTCCTTGGGTATTAATTAAACCTCTTTCCTCCCAAATTTTTCCAAAAGTGTGGACTACTCCATATGCATATTTAGAATCCGTAAATATGGTCCCGCTTTTTCCTTGTAATAATTCCAGGGCTCTACAAAGGGCATACAGCTCGCAAGCTTCAGCTGACCATGATGGACTCAGAGGTCCTGATTCTGTAAGTTCTAAATTTTTATTAATTACGGCATACCCTGATTTTCTCCTCCCTTCCACCACACGGGAGGAGCCATCTACAAATAACACTTCTGCATTTTCTAACTCAGTATCTCTTAAGTCTGGCCTCACCTTAGTCTGGGTCTCAATTACCTCTAAACAATTATGTTGTACTTCCTTTGATGGCTCTCCAAACAAAAACTGTGCTGGACTCTGAGCAGAAGTCACCCTCAGTTCTAAATCGGGGGAGTCTATTAATAGTGCTTCATATTTCAAGATCCGGCTGTCCGTTCAGCATTTTTCTGCCTTTTGTTGTAAAACACTCCTGACATTGTGTGGGGTATACACTTTTAAAGGAGCACTAAAGGTAATTTTCCGAACTTCCTCTATTAATAATGCGGTAGCTACCAAAGCTTGGAGACAAGCAGGCCATCCTCTACTTACTGGATCAAGTAATTTAGAACAGTACCCCACAGGTTTTTTTATTCCTGCCCAGTCTCGAGTAAGAACTCCATATGCTGTCTGATTTGATGTATTCACAAAAAGATGGAAAGGTTTTTCTAAATCTGGGAGGCTCGGTACAGGTGCTTGTATTAATGCCTTTTTTATTTCCTCGAATTTCTGGTCATCTTCTGTAAGCCACTTAAGTTGGTTACTAGTTAATTTTTCATATAGAAATTTTACCTTGTCACTATAATTTTCAAGCCACGATCTACAATATCCTAATAATCCCAATATTTGCCGAACCTCCTTTTTAGTTTGTGGGGGTCTTAAAGATAGAATCCCAGATACCCTACCAGAAGCTAGTTTCTTCTTTCCCTTACTTAGCCAATGTCCTAAGTATTTTACTTCCTGTTCTACAAACTGTAGTTTTGATCGGGACACTTTCAATCCCTTCTCCCCTAGAAAATTTAACAATTTAATAGTAGCTTCTCGGGTCCCCTCTTCAGTTTCTCCTGCTACTAAGAAATCATCTACATATTGCAATAATTTTATCTCCTGGGGTAATGTAAAATCCTGTAAGATTTTCTCTAAAGTTTGCCCAAATAAATTTGGTGACTCCTTAAACCCCTGTGGTAATACCGTCCATCTTAATTGCTGTTTCCGTCCCGTTTCGGGGTCCTCCCACTCGAAAGCAAAATAATCTCTAGATCCCTCGTCCAGAGGACAGGCCCAAAAAGCATCTTGCAAATCTATCACACTATACCAAGTATGTCTGGGAGAAATATGACTTAATAAAGTATAGGGATTTGCCACTACAGGGAATTTAGTAATCGTTCGCTGATTTACAGCTCTGAAATCCTGTACCATTCTGTATGACCCGTCCGGTTTCTTTACAGGGAGGATGGGTGTATTATGAGGTGACATACATGGTTCCAAGGTTCCTTTTTCCAAAAGTCTGTCAACTACAGGTTTTAATCCTTTTCGACCCTCCATGGGTATAGGGTATTGCTTGATTCTAATCGAACGATGTGGATCTATTATTTGAACGCTTATGGGGTCCATTTTTATTTTTCCAGTTTCCCCTTCTTTATACCACACCGAGGGGTTAATAGCTTCTTCATCCTCCTGTGTTAAAGTATATAATTTGATCTGCAGTTTGTTCCCCTCACTCTGAATGCTCAAGTTTAACTTCAAAATCAGATCCCTTCCTAGTAAATTGTATTCCGCTTCAGGGAGCAAAAGTAAATCATTAAGACAAATTTTCGTTTCTGTTTCTACTTCTACATCTTTCAAGATAGGGACTTTCAAAGGTTCTCCTTTTGCCCCGACTACTGACATATAGTTCTTCCCTATCTCTATTCCTTTTGGAAGTTTCTGAATGGTTGATTTTTCAGCTTCCGTATCCACTAAAAATAAAACCTCCTCCTTATGGGGACCTATTAATAATTTTATCAAGGGCTCTGTTGAAGTCCCCAAAAGATATAGCCCCTGACACCCCTATTCTTCTTTGAACATTTTCTCATCTTGTTCTCGCTTACGACAGTTCCTCTGAACATGTCCCCTCTTGTTACAGTAGTAACAGACAGGAATTGTGAATCTCTCCCTATGAGGCTGTCCTCTGGGTGTCTGCTCTATTCTTTTTTCCCTTTTCTCTCTACACGGATTCTGATTTTTCTGACTTTCTTTTCCTTCTGCTACAAAAATTTTTGTCCCTTTTCCTCAGCAGTAAATAAGATCCCTAAAATGGATTGTATTTCTTCCCAGGTATAAGTATTAGGCCCTAAAAATTGGTCTAGTTTTTCTGCTACTCCAAGGGGATCATCTAATAGGGTCCCCATTTCTTTCTTGAAATTCCTTACATCTGTGGTATTTAATGGAACTGCCACAAACCCCATGCCTCCCTGATTGCCTCCGAGGGGTACTTCTCGTAAGGGATATAGAGAAGCTCCCCCAGATGTGGCAGTTCTACTTCTCGTACATGCAGCCGGAGGTCGATCTAATTCCGGTGCTGTCGGTGGTGGAGGCAGGGGTAACGGTGGCACTGGTGGGGGTACTACGGCCCCTGGAGGGAGAGCCACCGTCGGAGGAGGATTGTTAGGATATGGAGGTGGTAAGTTATCCAGTGGTTCCCCTTTATCATCTTTTTCCTTCCCTTTTTCGTCTTTGTTTCCTTCTTCTTTCTCAGACTTTTCATCCGTTTTTAATGTAAGTATTGAAGCCGGAAAAGGACGTGAAGTCCTGATCCATAATCCTGCGTAATCACTTTCCTCCTGACTAAAAGGTTCCTTTGAATTAACATATAGATTTAAAGCCTGGCAAATCCAGTCTTCAAAGGATCCAAAAACAGGCCAAAAGACATGTGGTTTTAAAAGTTTCTTCGGCCATTCAATCATACAATAGTGAACTAATTTTAATTTACTTTTTCCTTTTCTGGGGCCCCTTTCATTCCAATTCCTAATCATTATTCCTAATGGACTTTCCAATGGTATATCTGGTAATTTGCTCCCTTTCCTCTGGTCCTGGGTCTTCGATTTTGTCTGACCCATCTAGGAATTTTACTGTGGCAATTCCTACAGCCCTTGGTTACCAGTAAGAGTGTCTTGCAGGGGGTTTAGGACCAATCACCCACCCACGAATCCTATAGGAATTGCTTCGGTCCTTCACCGGCCAAGTCCCTCGCGGGAGACTGGAACCGCGGTTAGAAGACCTCCGCAATCACTTCGGAACCAGGTTCCGTCTCAATCACACTCTTACACACAGGCAACCGAATCCCACCCAACCGAACGGTATACACTTTAAATACTTACGACTCCGTCATCTTCGTTCGGATCTTCGCGCGCAGAATTACGGGTAAAATAAACTGCTGCAGCCGGCACGGGAGCTCATAAAAATAAAAATCAAAATCTTTTCTTTGCTTGCCTTTACTCAGGTTCAGGATGGTGTTAGTCCTGACCTGACCTGATCAGGAGCCACCTAATGGTGGGGCGCCCCTCCTAGATCAAGTCAGAATTCAGGAACTAAGACAATCCCGGACGAGCACCCAAATTGTGATAAACGATTTAATTGCAAACAGGATTCCAATTAGAATTTATAATTTATTAAAGGAATAAAGGCAAGCAAACAGCGCTGGGTGTGCCGGGAGTCTCTGCCCAACCAAGACACATGCCTTACAGACCCCATTTTTGGTTTCTATCTCCTATACAAATACATATTCATAACTGCCTCTAAAATGGTTGGCCCTTGCCAAAAATGGGTGTATCCCCCCTCTTACAGGTCACTATGCAGATAACAACAGGACCGGCTTAAGTTGGTATTCTAGAATGTTCGCCAGCTGGCTCCTGCAAAACACAGACACGATAGACACACCGTCTCATCTGCGGCCATACAGACAAAACAACCAAAGGTCACACTTCACCCTGTGGCCCTAACACTGTTCCACACTGACACGAATCGGTTAAGCACATTTCACACCCCCTAAACACAACATGGCTCCAGCCTCCTCTGTGCTGGCAGGTCCCATCTCTGCTCAAAGCCGGCTGGTCCACGCTGCGTGCCGTCACGCGGAAGACGGAACAACCAGCCAGCCGACGAATACAGCCAACCAAAGATGGAGAAAAGCCCACCGAAATCAAGGGCCTGCCCTCGCTGTCAGTGGTTCAGGTCCAGCTGGGACTATGGCTTAAACCGGGGAGATGTTCACATCTCCCTTGCAGAGCAGGGCACAGACCCCCTTCTCCCTGTACGCCAGCAGCCACGGGGAGAAATTAAAACCAGAATAAATCCCAGGGTGCAGAGCACGTATACAGACCTTTCCAAGGGAAAAGCAAACAGGACACTTGGTGGGACCAATCCACATGCAGCTCAATCCTTCTGAAGAAAAGTGGTGTGCTCCTACTCATAGTTCCAGTAGCTACATGGCCAAGGCACCAGAAAGTCCTTCAGCACACGTGAGAAGAGATGCCCGTACCCACAGCCAAGGGGAAGAGACTGTCCTGTTAGGGCCTATGTTATGGCGGGGCAAGAGGGGGGAGAAGGAAAACCTAAGCTGCCTCTGCCTGCGTTATAAGAAGGTACGGACCCTAGTGACCCAGCCAGCAGCACTCAACCATTGTGGTGGGGCTGGTGCACTCTCAGGGATGGAGAAGACCTGCGAGGAGGGCGGGACTGTGTGGAGAAGAGGCTGGTCTGACGGGAGAAACGTGGGCAGCTGAGAACAAGGAGGACTGGAGGATGCTCAGGTGTTTGCAGCATGTGTAAAACACAGCTGTGGAAACAGAGGGCTTACACACGGCAGGAGGGATCCCAGGGTGACTGTCCTGTGGGGTGACAGTGGTCTCGGAGGGAAATGGTGGCTCCCATGCAGTTGCTGCATCTCATCACGGTGCACAGCTGCTTCACGGCTGCAACTCCATCTGTGCTGCCCTACACCCCAGGGATCCCTGCCAGGCACGGGATTGCAAGGAAAACCGTAGGAGAGGAAGCTCGGTGCTCATCTCCGGCGGGGTCATGGAGGCAAACGGCTCTTCCTCACCAGGCGGATCTGAGCCCTCCCAGCTGGCCCCCTCGGCAGGCTGGGGTTTGCCTTGCAGGAAGGGGCAGCAGGGGAGGTTCTGCTCTCCAGTCCCCATTCAGATGGCAGGTCCACATCCCATCCCTGCCTGTGTCAGGCCATGATGGCAGGCGTGTCGCTGAGCTCTGGAAAAGAAGACACACAGTGAGCTACCGAAATATCTGCAGTTCTTTTGCCAGCCATCATGAGCAAACAGAACCGGGCTGAAAACACGGGCAGCCCAGGTTGTGTCATTCTGTCTGGATGACAGAGCTCCATGGGGGCAGAAACGTGGTGCACGGGAGGGTCCCCAACCGATCCCACCCTGCCTTGCAGACCCAAGAGGCCTCAGCACCTCCGGGCTCTCTTTTCACAGCATCACAGAGCAATGCGTGTTGGAGGGGACGTCTGGAGGTCTCTGCCCCAACCTCTGCTTGAAGCAGGGCTAATTACATCAGGATGCTCAGGGCTTCAAACATCTCTGAGGGCAGATATTCCCCACTCGGGCCCCTCTTCCCGTATCTGACCACCCTCATGGGCAAGATTTCTTTTTCTCTCCTTATGGCCACCCAAAGTTTCCAAGGTTACAGCTTGTGCTGTTGCTACTGCACATCCGAGAGACATCTGACTCTGTCTTCTCTACCCTCTCCCATTAGATGGTTGCAGAGACAGCGATAAGACGCCCCTTGACCTTCTCTTTCACTGTGCAAATCCAGATTTCAAACGTCTCGTCCTCCAGCTCAGCGGCCCCATTGACCTCACTCCCGTTTGTCACAATCTGCTTGGTGCTGGGCAGTGGGAACCGGACCCAGTGCCTAGATATGGCCTCACCGGTGCTGCACAGAGAGGAGAAATCACTGCCACCTGAGACTGAGACAACCCAAGATGCAGCCGTCCTTCACCACAGCATGGGCACCCATCACCAACCCATCCATCAGGACGCTGGTGCCTCCACGGAGATGGCCTAAGCAGGATGTGGCTCCTGGCTCTCCTTGCCCTACTCACCTGCCCTCAACCTGTTGTAGGTGCCGCTCTCCAGCACCGGGCCACCATCATGGGCACAGCAGGAGAAACTCCGCTCTCGCCACCTGCGCGGGGCAAAGCACCTGGGTCAGGCCACCGCTTGCTGTGCTTCCCCTCGCAGCTCCCCGCTGCCCTGGACACCTTTTTTCTATTTTTTCGAGGCAGGGTCTCCCCTGGTATTTGGGGATTTGCTCAGGTCCTTACCGAGAAGGGACTCCAGTGCATGACTAGACTATGCATGAGCTTCACTATGCCAGTTCAGAGACAGAGAGAGCTCATGGGACTAAAACCAGACCAACAGCGCTATCGACTGGCTTTTCCGTATGGCAAGCCTGATCTTAAGAGTCGGGGGCCCAACTAAGTCAGCCCTCAGGGCTCCTTCTCTAATCACTGGAGGAAGACAGGAATTTCCAGAGGTGATCCATTCCTTCTTGCTTTATGATGGAAGATCTCTCTCTCTCTCTCTCTCGACTGTAGATGGAGCCTAGATGATCAGCTTACATTAAATCCCTAACCTGCCCATGGCTAAATTCAGAACTGATGAATTCCACCCAAAAGAGACAGCAACACAGCTGCCTTATGCTAGGAGCTGCTTTGCAACAGGCTTCAGCGGGTCACCTTGTCATAGAAGAAGATCCGGTCAGTCAAGCAGGACCTGCCTTTCATAAACCTATGCTGATGGGGCCTGATGGCCTGGTCGTCCTGTACATGCCGCCTGATGGCACTCAAGAGTATCTGCTCCATAACCTTTCGTGACACATCATCGCTGCCCCGGTGACATCGCAGTGTCCCAAATGACAGCACCACCCCCCCAGACACACACACACCCCTTTCTTATTCCCCCCAAAAAAGGAGCAAAACGACCAGACCCAGGGCTCGCCCCTTCCCCTCAGGGGGGCTCCGCCACCGCCTGCAAACCTGGGCTGGGGCATCTCTCGAGCAGTACGAGACACGTACAACGAGGCACCTGGAAAACAAAAATCCCCAATTAGAGTTCAGCGTGCTAAAAAAATAGCACAGAAGAGAGTAGAGGAATTCCGTCAGAGCGAGGGATGGGACAGCAGCTGAGCTACAGGAGGATTCTAGGGAAACACCTCAGCTCCAAATACAGCACAACCTTCAAAAGCCAGCGCCAGCTCAACTCTTAAAGTCAGGATTAAGACTAACCGATGCCATTTTGAACATGTCCTTAGCACAACGGCAAACCCTCCGGCTGGCGCTGGGAAACGCCGGGCCACTTCCTCCCAGCGCGGCCGCAGGGAGATCCACTGCCTTGCGTGCGGGGCGGCAGGAGCGGGCTGGGCCGTAACCGGAATCGATGCTGACGGAGCCACCGCCGCAACTACAGCCCTCGCGCTGCTGCCGCTGCCCACCTCGCTCGCTGGGTCGATGCAGCTAAGAGGGACGGGTCAAACCCTGACTAGCAAAAAGGAACAATAAAGAACAAAGCTCGGTCGTTCGCTTCATGTCAAAAAGGTGTGCCCACGTTTACAGACACTCATTAAAAATACTTACACTCTAACAGTATTCGACTTTCCTCTGGCACCAGTTTAGCTCGCACAGCTGTGAGTTGATACCACTACATTAGCTCTCTCCAAAATACAGAGTTATAATTGGACTACAGGGGTTTTTGCGTGCCACCCAAGGAGGAGGGACATCCAGCCAGCTGCACTGCCCCAGAGAGATGCTACTGGGCTGCCAGGGGAACGTGCCACTGAAAGCCAGACAGAAAGAAAGTACTTCAGAGCACGCCGTCTAAATATCAGGAAAAAAACACAACAACCGGTTACATTCAGCTGCCTCTCTTTATAAAGCTTTACAGCTAACACCTCACTGCTTAAGGACACCTCCTAAACTGCATGCTACAGCTAGACCCCCCGGCAGCGCTCCCTGGGGTCCGGCACTTCGAGGGCAGGGCGCGCCGGGCCCAGCCGCCCCCTCCGAGCCCAGCGCCGCCCGGCGTCCCCCCAACCCCGAGAGCCCCCGGCCCCGGCGGCAGCAGCCGGGGCCCTTCCCCGCCCCTGCGGCCGCCGCGACCCGCCCGCCGCCGCCGCCGGAGCCCCCCGGGCCGCCTCTGCCCGACCCGCGCCGGGAGCGGCAGAGGCCGCCCGGCCCCAGCCAGGAGCAGCTGAGCCGGGCGGGGCCGCCCCTGCTCCCCCCGGCCGGGCACGGGCTCGGTCCCGAAACCCCCCCAGCGACCCCGCGGCAGCGCTCGGCCCGGGGACGCTGCCGCCCTCGCCCACCCCGGCAGGGCAGGGCAGGGCAGGGCAGGGCAGGGCAGGGCCGGGCCCGCACCCGCCCGCCGAGGCTCCGGCCGGGGGATCCCACAACGCGCCCCGGCGCGGCTCCCGCGGCCGCAGCGGAACGAAACTCCGACACCGGCCCCGCCGCGGCTCTGCTGGGCACCGCGGGCGGCTCGCCCCGCCCCGCCCCGCCCGCAATTAACACCGCGGCGGGGAGAGGCACCGAGGCGTAAAAACCTGCTGTGCGCTGGGCTGGGCTGGGCTGGGCTGGCCACTACTCGAACGACACACGCCCTCTTTAACCTCTCTCCCCTCCCAGAAGAGAAGCGAGAGAGAATAAGGCAGACGGAGGCTTATGGGTCGGAAAGAAACTAAACGACTTTAATGAAATCTTAACAGTAACAATAAAAGATGACCATACTACTAAAAAAGGGAAAAATACAATATACGCAAACCCAGTATCAGAGTCCTCCTCGGACGCCGGCCGTTGAAGGAAGAGGCTGACCCGTTGGTCCCTCAGCTTTTATACTGAGCACGATGCCCATGGGATGCAATAGCCCCGTGGTCAGCTTTGGGTCACCTCTGCCTTCATCGGCCCCCACTGAGCACCTCCATCCTCCTCCTGCCCCAGCAGCACCTCCCCACCAGCAGCTACCGCCACCTGCCGCAGGCCCCTCAGATCAAGCCCCACAGCCCCTATAGCTCTCCCCTGTGCTTTACCCCCAGCCCTGCCCTACACTTTCCCCCGGGCCTGCCCCATAACCCTCCCTCGCAGCACCTCCCAGCCCTGCCCCATACATCCCCACGGCATTTGGCCTTGTTGAACCTCACACCATTGGCCTTGTCCCATCGATCCAGCCTGTCCAGATCCCTCTGCAGAGCCTTCCGACCCTCCAGCAGATCGACACTCCCACCCAGCTCGCTGTCCTCTGCAAGCTGACTGAGGGTGCACTCGATCCCCTCCTCCGGGTGGTCGATAAAGACATGAAACAGAACCGGCCCCAGCACCGAGCCATGGGGAACACCACTGTGACCGGCCGCCAGCTGGACTGAACTCCATTCACCACCACGTACGCCCATCCACGCCACGGGCAGCCAGTTTCTCCAGGAGAATGCTGTGGGAAGCTGTGCCAAAGGCTTTGGTAACGTCTAGGTAGGCAACGTCCACAGCCTTTCCCTCGTCCACACCACCCCTTTCCTCCCTGGACCAAAGAGCCCACGGGGATGGCCAGAGAGCAGAGGCCCTGCGGGGAGGGCAGTCTCAGTCAGAGCAGCTGCTCAGGTCCCACCCAGATCCGAGCACCGCGCAGCCCCCAGCTCTCAGAAGGTTTCAAAAACCACAGGGCTGCTTCTTGAAAACATCCCCATTCCTAAAGTCATGGATGCTTCCCCTTCCCAGAGGGGCCAGCCAGAGCAGGTAGAATGGCAAGCACGGAGCCAGAACTGATGGTGGCACTGGAGCGTCACTGGGTGGGAAGGCAGCTGCCTGCAGAGGACACCAAGGCCTCTTTGCTTCAGCCAGCAGCCCCCAACAGCAGGAGAGAAACCCCCTGCCCGCCTGGTGTCCGTGCAGGCTGACGTTGCCAAGGACGGCGAGACGGGTGCGACAAGAGTTGGCACCAGGTGCCATGGTGAAGGCCTTGCGCTTGGGCTCCTTGAGGAGCACCGCTGGAGAAGGGCAGGGACAGAGCAGCCACCGGCGCACCTGGGGACACCTCCGTGTCCCACAGGAACCCTGGCACACCTGGAGGAGCCAGATACAGGAGCAATGCCTGGGGACAAGGCCCAGGGCGGGGGCACCCCGAGCTGCTGAGCGCCCCCAGGAGGGAGCTCTGCAGAGGCCGCTGCCACCGGGCTGGGTGGGAGCTGTTGGCTCGGGCCTGGCAGGGCCCCCGCCAGGGGAGAGCAGGGGCTGCCCTGTGCCGGTCCCAGCTGGTCCCGGCCGGTCCCAGCTGGTTCAGAGCCACGGCACAGCCGGTCCCAGCCGGTCCCAGGCGTGGGCATCTCCATGGCGACCACCAGGGCTCTGTGACGCGGTCGCCGCATCATACCGAAGCCATTGTGACGCCGGTGACCGTGGGGGCATTTAAGGAGCGAGAGCCCGGGGGTACCCACTCCCAGGAGAGCAGCTCCCTCAAGAGGTAGCATCTCCCCTGGGTGACCATAGCAGATCGACGGCTGAGGACGCCGAAGACGCCAATGGAAGAGGAGGCAAACAGCCACTCCCAGCCCGACAAGGGGCTGCCGAGCCTGCAGAAGAGGCGCCAGGTGAGGGACGGGGCAGGAGGGAGAGGACGGTGGTGGGACGGGGCCGCACGGAGCTGCCTTGCTGCCAGGGCCGGGCTTGCTGGCATGACTGACTTGTAGGATAGCATGACTGGATGGAGAGATGAGGGGAGGGCAGTGGATGTTGTCTACCTTGGCTTCAGCAAGGCTTTCGATACGCTCTCCCACAGCATCCTCACAGGGAAGCTTAGGAAGTGTGGCTTAAGGGAATGGAGAGTGGGAGGGATTGAAAACTGGTTGAACGGTAGAGCTCAGAGGGCCGTGATCAGGGGCACAGAGTCTAGTTGGAGGTCAGTGACGAGTGGTGTTCCCCAGAGGTCAGTACGGGGTCCAGTCCTGTTCAATATATTCATCAAGGACCTGGATGAAGGGACTTGCACCCTCAGCAGGTTTGCTGACACTACAAAGTTGGGAGGGGTGGCTGATACACCGGAAGGCTGTGCCGCCGCACAGCGAGACCTAGAGAGGCTGGAGAGTTGGGCAGAGAGAAACCTTATGAAATTCAATGAGGGGAAAAGGGTAGGGTGCTGCGCCTGGGGAGGAATAACCCCATGCAGCCGTCCAGGTTGGGGGCTGACCTGCTGGAGAGCAGCTCTGCCAAGAGAGACCTGGGAGTCCTGGTGGGCAACAGGATGACCGTGAGCCGGCCAATGTGCCTTTGTGGCCAAGAAGGTCAATGGCATCCTGGGGTGCACCAAGAAGAGCGTGGCAAGCAGGTCGAGGGAGGTCCTCCTCCCCCTCCACTCTGCCCTGCTGAGGCCACATCTGCAGTACTGTGTCCAGTTCTGGGCTCCCCGGTTCAAGGACAGGGAACTGCTGGAGAGGGTACAGCAAAGGGCTACCGAGACGATGAGGGGACTGGAACAGCTCTCTTAGGAAGAAAGGCTGAGGGACTTGGGTCTTTTCAGTCTGGAAAAAAGAAGACTGAGGGGGGACCTTATCAGTGCTTAGAAATACTTAAAGGGTAGGTGTCAGGAGGATGGGGCCAGGCTCTTTTCAGTGGTGCCCAGTGACAGGACCGCGCACAAACGGGCAGCAACTTGAAGAGAGGAAGTTCCATCTAAACATGAGGAGGAACTTCCTCATGGAGGGTGACAGAGCACTGGAATGGGCTGCCCCGAGAGCTGGTGGAGTCTCCGTCTCTAGAGACATCCAAAACCCACCTGGACGCGTTCCTGTGCAACCTGCTCTGGGTGACCCTGCTCTGGCAGGGGGTTGGACTAGCTGATCGAGAGGTCCCTTCCAACCCCTATCATTCTGTGATTCTGTGGGGGCTGCTGTGCCAAGGCAGCCACCTCCACCCAAGGCCTTCTCCTCCTCCTGCCCACAGGTGGCCCACAGGCAACCAGAGGTAGCGCCGAAGGACAGGCAGAGCCAGGCCTTGACCCTCCATGGGGACAGGCTGCCACGGCTCCTCTGCCCAGAGACTTTGCAGGCCGCTGGGAGCCACCAGCCACCAATAGACACAGGAGCAATAAAGGACACAGCCCGGTGCCTCACGAGTGAGGTCCTGGCCAAGGTTTCCCTTGGAAGCAGGGCACCCAGCCAGCAGCCAGCAGCACCGCGGGACCGTGCACAATGCAAGGCTGCCGCCATGACTGAAATAATAGACAGAGGAGCTATAAAGGACACAGCCCGGTGCCTCACAAGTGAGGTCCTGGCCAAGGTTTCCCTTGGAAGCGGGGCACCGAGCCATCAGCCAGCAACACTGCGGGACCGTGCAAAATGCAACGCTGTGGCCATGACTGAAATAATATCACCACCTGCAGCGCCACAGGGCACCGAGTCTGCCTTGGCTGCGGCAGAGGCAGAGGGGCAGGCACCTGCCCCATACAGCACCACCCCAGACTACAAGGACAAGATCGTCAAGACACAGTCCTGAGCATGGTCTGCTCGGCTGTGGACGTTTTCTGAGGCCAATAAAAGATGATGATTTTACCCCAGTGCTCGTCTGTACCTGGTCCGTCGCAGGAGAAAGACAGCTAGTGGCCAACAACCCCAGGTCCTTTTCCACCAGGCAGATCTCCAGCCACTCTTCCCCAGGCCTGGAGCGCTGCATGGGGTTGTTGTGACACAATTGCAGGACCACAGCCTACCAGGCTCTGCAGGACGTGGCCCTGTGCATGGTGACAAAGGCTGTGGTCAGCGCTCTGGTTGTCATCCAGCACAACCTGGCCCAAAGCACCCAGGCTCTCGGCAGGGACACCTCCCACTACACCAGGCTGCTCAAAGCCTCATCCAGCCTGGCCTTGAACACTTCCAGGGATGGGGCATTGACAGCTTCCCTGGGCAACCTGTTCCAGTGCCTCACCACCCTTAATACACAAGAAAGAAATTCTACCTGATATCCAATCTAAATCTACCCTCTTTCAGTTTGAAGCCGTTACCCCGTGCCCTGTCATTACACTCCCTGATAAAGAGTCCCTCCCCATCCTTCCTCTAGGGCCCCTTTAGGGACTGGAAGGCTGCTCTAAGGTCTCCCCGGAGCCTTCTCTTCTCCAGGCTGAACATCCCCAACTCTCTCCGCCTGTCCTCATAGCAGAGGTGCTCCAGCCCTCGGATCATCTTCGTGGCCCTCCGCTGGACCCCTTCCAACAAGTCCACGTCCTTCTTGTGCTGAGGACTCCAGAGCTGGACGCAGGACTCCAGGTGGGGTCTCACGGGAGTGGAGTAGAGGGGCAGAATCACCTCCCTCGACCTGCTGGCCACGCTTCTTTTGATGCAGCCCAGGACGCGGTTGGCTTTCTGGGCTGCGAGCGCGCATTGCCTGCTCACGTTGAGCTTCTCGTCCACCAGCACCCGCAAGTCCTTCTCCTCAGGGCTGCTCTCAAGCTATTCTCCGCCCAACCTGTATTTGTGCCTGGGATTGCCATCACCCAGGCGCAGGCTCTTGCACTCGGCCTGGTTGAACTTCATGAGGTTCACAGAGGCCCACCTCTCAAGTTTCTCCAGGTCCCTCTGGATGGCGTCCCTTCCCTCCAGTGTGTCGACCGTGCCACACAGCTTGGTGTCATCAGCAAACTTGCTGAGGGTGCACTCAGTCCCACTGTCCATGGCACTGACAAAGATCTTAAACAGCACTGGTCCCCGTACTGACCCCTGAGGAACACCACTCCTCACTGGTTTCCATGTGGATATTGAGCCATTCACTGCAAGCCTTTGAGTGGGCCCATCTAGCCAGTTCCTTATCCACCGAATGCTCCACCCATCAAATCCATGCTTTTCCAATGTAGAGACCAGGATGTCGTGCGGGACAGTGTCAAACGCTTTGCATAAGTCCAGCTAGATGATAAGCCCCCCCTGCATGGGGACAGGCTGCCACAGCTCCCCTGCCCAGAGACTTTGCAGGCCTCCGGGAGCTGCCGCGCACAGGTAGGGAGCCCGCGGGAGACGGGGCCAAACGTCTTCCCAACCCCGGGAGCTGCCGATGGGCAGGCGGGACATGCAGGAGGGGACAGGCGGGCTCGGCCCCTGTCACAAGCTGGGCCCACCGTGCCATGCCCAGCAGGCCGCCCGGGCATGCCAGGGGCGCTCCCGGGAGTCACCGTGGTCTGCGAGGGGACCAGTCCTCTCCCAGCTGGCTCTGGGACTGGCAGCAGCCGCCTGCGGAGACGAGCGCTGCCCGGGGGACTGGCGGGGGAGCCCGGCTGCAGGACCTCTTCCAGCCGAGCCGTGGGGACCAGGGCCACAGTCACACAGCCTGTCTCCTTGGCTTCTCTTGCAGTCAGACAGCGTGGTGCGCAGCAAGGCACTGCCCTGCAACAGGGTGGTGGTGCTGCAGGAAGACACTCAGCACAGGCAGGCAGCGACAGCCGGGCACGCAACCGCCGCTCGGCCATCAAGACGCGCCAGCAGCTGCTGCAAGCTGCCGCCTCTGCCACCAGCACCCTCGAACTCTCCTGCCACGGGCTGGCAAACGGCCAACAGCACTGCAGCCAGCGGCTGCCTATGGCCAGTCCCACCTCCTCGGGGCATCAACGGTGAGCGGGGCAGACCTGCGAGGGTGAGGAGCTTCAGGCCTGCCCGGCAGCTCCCTCCAGCCTACAGCGCAGCAGGGAAGGACGCCGCCCGGGACATCACAAACAAGGTTTTGTGTAGAGTTTTCACTGCAAGCCATGGACCCAGCCAGCAGCCAGCAGCACCACGGGGAAGGGCTGAAGCCGTGACACCAACATCAGACAAGGTGTTAGCAGCCAATGGAGGCAAGGCTTTTGCAGAGGATCCGGCCATCCTGCCCATCAAGACAGAGTCCCTGGAGGAGCTGGAGAGGAGCTGCCTGGCCCGCACCAGGCGCAGCCTGGCCCAACTCAGCAATGCCACCCTGCAGCAGCAGCAGGACAGCCCGGAGGAAAAGCCAGGGGCCTTGGCCGAG
The DNA here is from genome assembly GCF_964199755.1 of Larus michahellis. Classification (NCBI taxonomy): domain Eukaryota; kingdom Metazoa; phylum Chordata; class Aves; order Charadriiformes; family Laridae; genus Larus; species Larus michahellis. The sequence continues at coordinate 220,458,968 of NC_133896.1, forward strand.
GAGCAGGAGAAGTGCAAAGACAGCAGTGACAAGGAGCTGTCCCAAGGGGAAGACATCAGCATCCACACTATCTGGGTCAACGCCTCGGTCCCGGAGCTCTTCCAGGACACCCACGATGGTCCCCAGGAGGAGTGCGGCCGGCCCAGCAGCCTGGGCACAGAGCTGGCAGGTGACATAGCTGGTGACCTGCAGAGCGCGTCTCCTGCCCTGCCTGGTCCCACAGATGCTGAGCCGGCAGCTTGTGCCCTGGCCGGAACTCCTGAGCAAGAGGGGCACCGCACACCTCTGGCTCCCACGGCACAAGAGGAGGCAAAGGCAACCGCTTCTCCCATCCCCAGCCAGCAGGCCCCTGCAGCAGAAGTAGAGAGCCGGGCACCTGCCCCATACACCCCCCCAGCCTACGAGGACGAGGCTCTGCAGGACACAGCCCTGAGCATGGTGAGAGAGGCCCTCATCAATTCTGTGCTTGTGAGGCAGCGCTTGCAGGCACAAAGTACGGATTCGGCAACAGCAGCATCACCACCTGCAGCGCCACAGGGCACCGAGTCTGCCTTGGCTGCAGCAGAGGCAGAGGGGCAGGCACCTGCCCCATACACCACCCCCCCAGACTACAAGGACGAAGCTCGTCAAGACACAGTCCTGAGCATGGTCAGAGAGGCTCTCATAAATTATCTCCTTCTGAGCCAGGAAAAACTGGCAAAAAGCAAGGCTGCAGCAGCAGCAGCAACACCATCTGCAGCGCCACAGGACGGCGAGTCTGCCTTGGCTGGAGAGCCTCGGGGAGAGGCCAGCTCAGCCCCTCTCATCCCATCGGCACGTGAGCATGGAGAAAACATGGCTTCTCCCATGTCTGAACACCACTACGGTGGGACCAGCACAGCCGCTATCTTCCCAGCACCATACGAGGATGAAGCGGCTGCTTCAGTGCCTGAAATCCCTCTGGCAGAAGCTGGCGCTCCGCACTTTGCCGCAGCAGCACAGGCAGAGAGCCAGGCACCTGCCCCGCGCAGCCCCACAGCCTACCAGGCTCTGCAGGACATGGCCCTGTGCATGGTGACAAAGGCTGTGGTCAGCACTCTGGTTGTCATCCAGCACAACCTGGCCCAAAGCAAGGCGGCAGCAACAGCAGCAACACCACCAGCAGCAGCTCCGGACACCGAGAGCCAGGCACCTGCCCCACACGGCCCCACAGCCTCCGACGAGGCTCTGCACGACACAGCCCTGTACACCGTGACGGAGGTCGTGGGCAAGGCTGTGACTGTCACCCAGCACGACCGGGCACAATGCGTGGACACCATGGCAGCAGCACCACCTGCAGAACCTTGGGACACCGAGTCTGCCTTGGCTGGAGAGCCTCAGGGAGAGGGCAACACAGCCCCTCTCACCCCAACAGCCCTCGGTGGCCAGGGGCTGGCAGGAGCTGGTACATCATGTATCCGCCAATGCTGTGGCAACATCCTAAAAGGCCACTAAATCCGTCAGGCACGATCTGCCTTCGATGAAGCCATGTTGGCTATCACCAGTCACCTTCTTATTTTCCATGTGCCTTAGCAGAGATTCCAGGAGCATCTGCTCCATGACCTTGCCGGGCACAGAGGTGAGACTGACCGGTCTGTCGTTCGCTGGCTCATCCTTTTTTGCCTTTTTGAAAACGGAGGTTACCTGTCCCCTTTTCCAATCAGCGGGAACTTCACCAGACTGCCATGACTTTTCAAATAGAATGGAAAGCGGCTTGGCCACTTCATCTGCCAGCTCCCTCAGGACCCGTGGATGGATTTCATCTGGTCCCATGGACTTACGCACCTTCAGGTTCCTCAGATGGTCCCGAACCTGATCTTCTCCTACAGTGGGCGGGTTTTCATTTTCATAGACCCTGCCTTTGCATTCTGCTACTTGGGTGGTGTGGTTGGAGCCCTTGCCGGTGAAGACCGAGGCAAAAATGTCATTCAGCACCTCAGCCTTCTCCATATCCTGGGTGACCACGTCTCCTGCCTCCTTCCTGAGAGGGCCCACCTCTTCCCTAGTCTTGCCTTTACCCCTGACGTACTTAGAGAAGCTTTTCTTGTTATCCTTGCTGCCCCTAGCCAGATTTAATTCTATCTGGGCTTTAGCTTGCCTAATCTGGTTCCTGGTCACTCAGACAGTTTCTCTGTATTCCACCCAGTCAACCCGTCCTTGCTTCCACCCTCTGTAGGCCTCCTTTTTGCTTTGGAGCTTGTCCAGGAGCTCTTTGTTAATCCACGCAGGCCTCCTGGCATTTTTGCCTGACTTCCTCATTCTTGGGATGCACCGTTCCTGAGCTGAGCTTGGAGGAGGTGATCCTTGAATAGTAACCAGCTCTCTTGGGCCCCTCTGCCCTCCAGTACTTTTTCCCATGTTACCCTGCCAAGCAGGTCCCTCAAGAGGCCAAAGTCTGCTCTCTTGGAGTCCAGGTAGCGAGCTTGCTGCGTGTTCTCCTCGCTGCCCCGAGGATCTTGAATTCTACCATTTCACGATCCCTGCAGCCGAGGCTACCCTTGAGCTTGACACTCGCCACCAGCCCCTCCTTGTTGCTAAGGACAAGGTCCAGCATAGTTCCTCTCCTTGTTGGCTCCTCCACCATTTGAGGAAGAAAAAATGTGTCATTGACACATTCCAAGAACTGCCTGGATTTCTTGTGCTCTGCTGTGTTGTCCCTCCAACAGGTATCGGGGTGGTTGAAGTCCCCCATGATGACCAGGCTCTGCGAACGCGATGCTGCTCCTATCTGTCTGTGCAGGGCCTCATTCGCTCTGTCGTCCTGGTCACATGGCCTGTAGCAGACCCCTACCGTAATGTCCCCTGCCCCTGCGTTCCCTTTAATCTTGACCCATAAGCTCTCTGCTGGGTCTTCATCCATGTCCAGGTGGAGCTCCATGTGGCATCCCCCTCTCCCAACAAGCCTAGTTTAAAGCCCGGTCAACGAGCCCCACTAGCTCATGAGCAAAGACCCACTTCCCCCTTTCAGAGAGATGAGCCCCGTTCGATTCAACGAGCCTGGTGCCGCGTAGGCCATCCCATTGTCAAAAAACCCAAAACTGTGGCGGTGACACCAGCCACGGAGCCACGTGTTGACAGATTGCACACGTCTGTTCCTTACAGTGTCCCTGCCTGTAACTGGGAGAACAGAAGAACAGACACCCTGCGCCCCAGACTGCCTCATTAACTTTCCCAACGCCCTCAAGTCTCTCTGGATTGCTCTTGGGCCATGTGTTGCCACCTCGTCACCACCCACGTGAAGGAGCAACAGCGGGTAGTAGTCCGAGGGCCAAAGCAGGCAGGGAACTTTCTGAGTGACGTCCCTAACCTGGGCCCCAGGGAGGCAGCAAACCTCCCTGTCAAGAGGGTCTGCCCAGCACATTGGGCCTTCTGTTCTCCTCAGAAGGGAGTCTCCTACTACTATAACCTGCCTCTTCTTCCTTGTAGAGGCAGGTTTTAAACCGGGGGTAGGCCTTACTGCTCCCGGCATCTCTTCTGGGGTAGCCAAACCATCTTCCATGCCATCCATGGGTTGGCCTACCTCCCCAAGAGCCTCGTACCTGTTGTGCAGAGGCACCTGGTTAGGGGATGTGGGCAAGGCGGGAGTTCGCTTGCCTCCCCTATTATGGACTACCCTCCATTCACTAGCCTCCTTTTGTCCACTGCCTTCAGTCTGGCAGGGGCAAGGTACCAGATCTCCTTCAGCTCGGGGTCTTTTTGGTGGCTTTTCTGGTTTTTTACTCGGGGAGGTCAGAGTCTGAGTCCAACAATCAATTTCTTTCTCACTCTCCCTGATGCTCCGCAGCCGTTCTACTTCCTCTTTTAGCTCTGCTACCAGGCTGAGGACATCATCTACCTGGCCACACCTCACGCAGCTGTCACCTCTTCTACCATCCACTAGCCCTGAGAGGTGAAGGCACTGCCTGCAGCCAGCGACCTGGGTGGCTGCGTGCTTCCAGGGGAGCTCAGTTTGTACGGCCACGTCTGCTCTGGCAAGTGCAGACGACTCCAGAGGCTGCATCTTTCGGATAGAGACTGTGGCTGAGCTTCCCTCCCGAGCCCTTCCCGTGCAAACTGCTGCGCCGCGCTCCCTAGGGCCGCCTTCTGAGGGGATGGGAGCTGGCTGCTGCCGCTGCGGGCTCCGCACCGGCCGCCTCAGCCGCTGCCGCCGAGCTGCGGGCTCCCTGCGGGTCCCTGCCGCTGCCCGGGCTTCTCTCCTGTTTCTATTTCATGATAAAATGAGTTAAATAGTAGTCTGTGCTGTACCGATTCCCTTATTCTTTTATTTCGCTATTATAAACCAAAGTCTGGGAACTTACCCGTCCCCTCCTAGTAGTTACTACGCACTGGCTGCAGTTTGCCATAACCAGAGTCAAGGAGCTTACCCCAAACAGGACCAGAAGAGGTCCGGTCAGGGCCATAGTGATCGGCGGTCACAGCCCGAAGGGGTTGCAGCCCTTGGCAGACCTTTCAAGCCGCACCACTCGTTCCCCTCCGGTCTTGCCCTCTTCCTTAATCTTTTAAGGGGTAACCTTCAATCAAGAAACACTCTTTGATTAAATTGACAACAATAAAGCCTAACCCATGGTAGGTTATATAGGGGAGTGGTGGCCCCACAGCGAATGCACAAAAATTCTAAACTGTTTCCTAGATCCTTGACTTCTTTTTTGGAAAATGATATATTTTAAAACATGTAGAACACTTTGCCCTTAAAAATAAACACCACCGTTTACACAATGGACTAAATCACCTTTCCTAATAGGTATTTATCCCTGTCCACTAATTCTACAGGAGTAGTTACAATGAAATTCCCACAGCAACTTAGCTTATGCTTCTTGATGAAGGTCTCTTTAAGTTCGTCTGATGGTTAGCTTGGCTTCTCCGGGCTCAGATGTGACTCTCCACTCCTTCACTGGACCTTTCACTCGCGACACATGTGTCAAATCCTAATGGTGGTGTTTGAGCCACCATCGCAATCTCTCGTAGTTCTTTTAACCTTTTTCCAATGGATATTATATATTTTTGGATACTATAATCTTCAACTACATTATTCCCCAGGGGCATCCCTTGGGAGTAAGGCATTCCATATAACATTTCATATGGCGATAATCCAGTCTCACTGTGTGGCTTAGTTCTTATGTTTAATAGTGCCAATGGTAGGCATTTCGTCCAGGACATCTGTGTCTCAATCATTAATTTAGCCAGTTGCTGTTTTATTGTTTGATTCGTTCTTTCTACTTTCCCTGAGCTTTGTGGGTGCCACGGAGTGTGGTATTCCCATTGAATACCTAATGACTGACATAATAATTTTATTATTTTAGAAGTAAAATGTGTGCCCTGATCAGAATCAATATACTGGATTATCCCATATCTAGGTATTAAGTGTTCTAATAAGATTTTTACTACCATCTGTGCCGTAGCTCGTGCTACAGGGTAAGCTTCTACCCATTGTGTTAAATGATCTACTATTACTAGTAAATATTTTGTTCTCCCTACCTTAGGCAATTCAGTAAAATCGACTTGTATTCTTTCAAAAGGTCTATAAGCTGTTTTCCTTCCTCCCGTGGCTGCTTGTCGAAACACTTTCTTGTTTACTTTTTGACAAGTTAAACATCCTCGCGTGATTTGCTTTGCTATTTCAAAAATCTCAATACAGCCAAATTGTTTAAGGAAATGATCACTTACCGCCTTTGTACCCCAATGTGTTTGTGTGTGTAATCGTTCTAATATTTGCCTGGCATAAGCTTTTGGCAACATCTCTCGCCCGTTGGGCAGCATCCATTTTCCCTGTTCTAACTTAGCTCCTATTTTCTCTAATTTTGCCTGTTCCTCAGGGGTAAATTTCTTTTCTTTCTCCTCTAGTTCTTTTTCACTAATGTCTCCTTGTGCTTGTACTACATTAATTTTAGCGACCTGAGTCCTCAGGGCTGCTTCCTGGGCCTCTCTATCGGCTAGGTTATTCCCTCTGGTTCGATAATCTAATCCCCTTTTGGTGTCCTCTCACATGTACCACTGCTATGTCCTTTGGTTTTCTTAACGCCTTTAAAATTTTCACTATTAGTTCTTGATGTATTAGATTCCTTCCTTGGGTATTAATTAAACCTCTTTCCTCCCAAATTTTTCCAAAAGTGTGGACTACTCCATACGCATATTTAGAATCCGTAAATATGGTCCCGCTTTTTCCTTGTAATAATTCCAGGGCTCTACAAAGGGCATACAGCTCGCAAGCTTCAGCTGACCATGATGGACTCAGAGGTCCTGATTCTGTAAGTTCTAAATTTTTATTAATTACGGCATACCCTGATTTTCTCCTCCCTTCCACCACACGGGAGGAGCCATCTACAAATAACACTTCTGCATTTTCTAACTCAGTATCTCTTAAGTCTGGCCTCACCTTAGTCTGGGTCTCAATTACCTCTAAACAATTATGTTGTACTTCCTTTGATGGCTCTCCAAACAAAAACTGTGCTGGACTCTGAGCAGAAGTCACCCTCAGTTCTAAATCGGGGGAGTCTATTAATAGTGCTTCATATTTCAAGATCCGGCTGTCCGTTCAGCATTTTTCTGCCTTTTGTTGTAAAACACTCCTGACATTGTGTGGGGTATACACTTTTAAAGGAGCACTAAAGGTAATTTTCCGAACTTCCTCTATTAATAATGCGGTAGCTACCAAAGCTTGGAGACAAGCAGGCCATCCTCTACTTACTGGATCAAGTAATTTAGAACAGTACCCCACAGGTTTTTTTATTCCTGCCCAGTCTCGAGTAAGAACTCCATATGCTGTCTGATTTGATGTATTCACAAAAAGATGGAAAGGTTTTTCTAAATCTGGGAGGCTCAGTACAGGTGCTTGTATTAATGCCTTTTTTATTTCCTCAAATTTCTGGTCATCTTCTGTAAGCCACTTAAGTTGGTTACTAGTTAATTTTTCATATAGAAATTTTACCTTGTCACTATAATTTTCAAGCCATGATCTACAATATCCTAATAATCCCAATATTTGCCGAACCTCCTTTTTAGTTTGTGGGGGTCTTAAAGATAGAATCCCAGATACCCTACCAGAAGCTAGTTTCTTCTTTCCCTTACTTAGCCAATGTCCTAAGTATTTTACTTCCTGTTCTACAAACTGTAGTTTTGATCGGGACACTTTCAATCCCTTCTCCCCTAGAAAATTTAACAATTTAATAGTAGCTTCTCGGGTCCCCTCTTCAGTTTCTCCTGCTACTAAGAAATCATCTACATATTGCAATAATTTTATCTCCTGGGGTAATGTAAAATCCTGTAAGATTTTCTCTAAAGTTTGCCCAAATAAATTTGGTGACTCCGTAAACCCCTGTGGTAATACCGTCCATCTTAATTGCTGTTTCCGTCCCGTTTCGGGGTCCTCCCACTCGAAAGCAAAATAATCTCTAGATCCCTCGTCCAGAGGACAGGCCCAAAAAGCATCTTGCAAATCTATCACACTATACCAAGTATGTCTGGGAGAAATATGACTTAATAAAGTATAGGGATTTGCCACTACAGGGAATTTAGTAATCGTTCGCTGATTTACAGCTCTGAAATCCTGTACCATTCTGTATGACCCGTCCGGTTTCTTTACAGGGAGGATGGGTGTATTATGAGGTGACATACATGGTTCCAAGGTTCCTTTTTCCAAAAGTCTGTCAACTACAGGTTTTAATCCTTTTCGACCCTCCATGGGTATAGGGTATTGCTTGATTCTAATCGAACGATGTGGATCTATTATTTGAACGCTTATGGGGTCCATTTTTATTTTTCCAGTTTCCCCTTCTTTATACCACACCGAGGGGTTAATAGCTTCTTCATCCTCCTGTGTTAAAGTATATAATTTGATCTGCAGTTTGTTCCCCTCACTCTGAATGCTCAAGTTTAACTTCAAAATCAGATCCCTTCCTAGTAAATTGTATTCCGCTTCAGGGAGCAAAAGTAAATCATTAAGACAAATTTTCGTTTCTGTTTCTACTTCTACATCTTTCAAGATAGGGACTTTCAAAGGTTCTCCTTTTGCCCCGACTACTGACATATAGTTCTTCCCTATCTCTATTCCTTTTGGAAGTTTCTGAATGGTTGATTTTTCAGCTTCCGTATCCACTAAAAATAAAACCTCCTCCTTATGGGGACCTATTAATAATTTTATCAAGGGCTCTGTTGAAGTCCCCAAAAGATATAGCCCCTGACACCCCTATTCTTCTTTGAACATTTTCTCATCTTGTTCTCGCTTACGACAGTTCCTCTGAACATGTCCCCTCTTGTTACAGTAGTAACAGACAGGAATTGTGAATCTCTCCCTATGAGGCTGTCCTCTGGGTGTCTGCTCTATTCTTTTTTCCCTTTTCTCTCTACACGGATTCTGATTTTTCTGACTTTCTTTTCCTGCTGCTACAAAAATTTTTGTCCCTTTTCCTCAGCAGTAAATAAGATCCCTAAAATGGATTGTATTTCTTCCCAGGTATAAGTATTAGGCCCTAAAAATTGGTCTAGTTTTTCCTGCTACTCCAAGGGGATCATCTAATAGGGTCCCCATTTCTTTCTTGAAATTCCTTACATCTGTGGTATTTAATGGAACTGCCACAAACCCCATGCCTCCCTGATTGCCTCCGAGGGGTACTTCTCGTAAGGGATATAGAGAAGCTCCCCCAGATGTGGCAGTTCTACTTCTCGTACATGCAGCCGGAGGTCGATCTAATTCCGGTGCTGTCGGTGGTGGAGGCAGGGGTAACGGTGGCACTGGTGGGGGTACTACGGCCCCTGGAGGGAGAGCCACCGTCGGAGGAGGATTGTTAGGATATGGAGGTGGTAAGTTATCCAGTGGTTCCCCTTTATCATCTTTTTCCTTCCCTTTTTCGTCTTTGTTTCCTTCTTCTTTCTCAGACTTTTCATCCGTTTTTAATGTAAGTATTGAAGCCGGAAAAGGACGTGAAGTCCTGATCCGTAATCCTGCATAATCACTTTCCTCCTGACTAAAAGGTTCCTTTGAATTAACATATAGATTTAAGGCCTGGCAAATCCAGTCTTCAAAGGATCCAAAAACAGGCCAAAAGACATGTGGTTTTAAAAGTTTCTTCGGCCATTCAATCATACAATAGTGAACTAATTTTAATTTACTTTTTCCTTTTCTGGGGCCCCTTTCATTCCAATTCCTAATCATTATTCCTAATGGACTTTCCAATGGTATATCTGGTAATTTGCTCCCTTTCCTCTGGTCCTGGGTCTTCGATTTTGTCTGACCCATCTAGGAATTTTACTGTGGCAATTCCTACAGCCCTTGGTTACCAGTAAGAGTGTCTTGCAGGGGGTTTAGGACCAATCACCCACCCACGAATCCTATAGGAATTGCTTCGGTCCTTCACCGGCCAAGTCCCTCGCGGGAGACTGGAACCGCGGTTAGAAGACCTCCGCAATCACTTCGGAACCAGGTTCCGTCTCAATCACACTCTTACACACAGGCAACCGAATCCCACCCAACCGAACGGTATACACTTTAAATACTTACGATTCCGTCATCTTCGTTCGGATCTTCGCGCGCAGAATTACGGGTAAAATAAACTGCTGCAGCCGGCACGGGAGCTCATAAAAATAAAAATCAAAATCTTTTCTTTGCTTGCCTTTACTCAGGTTCAGGATGGTGTTAGTCCCGACCTGACCTGATCAGGAGCCACCTAATGGTGGGGCACCCCTCCTAGATCAAGTCAGAATTCAGGAACTAAGACAATCCCGGACGAGCACCCAAATTGTGATAAACGATTTAATTGCAAACAGGATTCCAATTAGAATTTATAATTTATTAAAGGAATAAAGGCAAGCAAACAGCGCTGGGTGTGCCGGGAGTCTCTGCCCAACCAAGACACACGCCTTACAGACCCCATTTTTGGTTTCTATCTCCTATACTAATACATATTCATAACTGCCTCTAAAATGGTTGGCCCTTGCCAAAAATGGGTGTATCCCCCCTCTTACAGGTCACTATGCAGATAACAACAGGACCAGCTTAAGCTGGTATTCTAGAATGTTCGCCAGCTGGCTCCTGCAAAACACAGACACGATAGACACACCGTCTCATCTGCGGCCATACAGACAAAACAACCAAAGGTCACACTTCACCCTGTGGCCCTAACACTGTTCCACACTGACACGAATCAGTTAAGCACATTTCACACCCCCTAAACACAACATGGCTCCAGCCTCCTCTGTGCTGGCAGGTCCCATCTCTGCTCAAAGCCGGCTGGTCCACGCTGCGTGCCGTCACGCGGAAGACGGAACAACCAGCCAGCCGACGAATACAGCCAACCAAAGATGGAGAAAAGCCCACCGAAATCAAGGGCCTGCCCTCGCTGTCAGTGGTTCAGGTCCAGCTGGGACTATGGCTTAAACCGGGGAGATGTTCACATCTCCCTTGCAGAGCAGGGCACAGACCCCCTTCTCCCTGTACGCCAGCAGCCACGGGGAGAAATTAAAACCAGAATAAATCCCAGGGTGCAGAGCACGTATACAGACCTTTCCAAGGGAAAAGCAAACAGGACACTTGGTGGGACCAATTCACATGCAGCTCAATCCTTCTGAAGAAAAGTGGTGTGCTCCTACTCATAGTTCCAGTAGCTACATGGCCAAGGCACCAGAAAGTCCTTCAGCACACGTGAGAAGAGATGCCCGTACCCACAGCCAAGGGGAAGAGACTGTCCTGTTAGGGCCTATGTTATGGCGGGGCAAGAGTGGGGAGAAGGAAAACCTAAGCTGCCTCTGCCTGCGTTATAAGAAGGTACGGACCCTAGTGACCCAGCCAGCAGCACTCAACCATTGTGGTGGGGCTGGTGCACTCTCAGGGATGGAGAAGACCTGCGAGGAGGGCGGGACTGTGTGGAGAAGAGGCTGGTCTGACGGGAGAAACGTGGGCAGCTGAGAACAAGGAGGACTGGAGGATGCTCAGGTGTTTGCAGCATGTGTAAAACACAGCTGTGGAAACAGAGGGCTTACACACGGCAGGAGGGATCCCAGGGTGACTGTCCTGTGGGGTGACAGTGGTCTCGGAGGGAAATGGTGGCTCCCATGCAGTTGCTGCATCTCATCACGGTGCACAGCTGCTTCACGGCTGCAACTCCATCTGTGCTGCCCTACACCCCAGGGATCCCTGCCAGGCACGGGATTGCAAGGAAAACTGTAGGAGAGGAAGCTCGGTGCTCATCTCCGGCGGGGTCATGGAGGCAAACGGCTCTTCCTCACCAGGCGGATCTGAGCCCTCCCAGCTGGCCCCCTCGGCAGGCTGGGGTTTGCCTTGCAGGAAGGGGCAGCAGGGGAGGTTCTGCTCTCCAGTCCCCATTGAGATGGCAGGTCCACATCCCATCCCTGCCCGTGTCAGGCCATGATGGCAGGCATGTCGCTGAGCTCTGGAAAAGAAGACACACAGTGAGCTACCGATATATCTGCAGTTCTTTTGCCAGCCATCATGAGCAAACAGAACCGGGCTGAAAACACAGGCAGCCCAGGTTGCGTCATTCTGTCTGGATGACAGAGCTCCATGGGGGCAGAAACATGGTGCACGGGAGGGTCCCCAGCCGATCCCACCCTGCCTTGCAGACCCAAGAGGCCTCAGCACCTCCGGGCTCTCTTTTCACAGCATCACAGAGCAATGCGTGTTGGAGGGGACGTCTGGAGGTCTCTGCCCCAACCTCTGCTTGAAGCAGGGCTAATTACATCAGGATGCTCAGGGCTTCAAACATCTCTGAGGGCAGATATTCCCCACTCGGGCCCCTCTTCCCGTATCTGACCACCCTCATGGGCAAGATTTCTTTTTCTCTCCTTATGGCCACCCAAAGTTTCCAAGGTTACAGCTTGTGCTGTTGCTACTGCACATCCGAGAGACATCTGACTCTGTCTTCTCTACCCTCTCCCATTAGATGGTTGCAGAGACAGCGATAAGACGCCCCTTGACCTTCTCTTTCACTGTGCAAATCCAGATTTCAAACGTCTCGTCCTCCAGCTCAGCGGCCCCATTGACCTCACTCCCGTTTGTCACAATCTGCTTGGTGCTGGGCAGTGGGAACCGGACCCAGTGCCTAGATATGGCCTCACCGGTGCTGCACAGAGAGGAGAGATCACTGCCACCTGAGACTGAGACAACCCAAGATGCAGCCGTCCTTCACCACAGCATGGGCACCCATCACCAACCCATCCATCAGGACGCTGGTGCCTCCACGGAGATGGCCTAAGCAGGATGTGGCTCCTGGCTCTCCTTGCCCTACTCACCTGCCCTCAACCTGTTGTAGGTGCCGCTCTCCAGCACCGGGCCACCATCATGGGCACAGCAGGAGAAACTCCGCTCTCGCCACCTGCGCGGGGCAAAGCACCTGGGTCAGGCCACCGCTTGCTGTGCTTCCCCTCGCAGCTCCCCGCTGCCCTGGACACCTTTTTTCTATTTTTTCGAGGCAGGGTCTCCCCTGGTATTTGGGGATTTGCTCAGGTCCTTACCGAGAAGGGACTCCAGTGCATGACTAGACTATGCATGAGCTTCACTATGCCAGTTCAGAGACAGAGAGAGCTCATGGGACTAAAACCAGACCAACAGCGCTATCGACTGGCTTTTCCGTATGGCAAGCCTGATCTTAAGAGTCGGGGGCCCAACTAAGTCAGCCCTCAGGGCTCCTTCTCTAATCACTGGAGGAAGACAGGAATTTCCAGAGGTGATCCATTCCTTCTTGCTTTATGATGGAAGATCTCTCTCTCTCTCTCTCTCGACTGTAGATGGAGCCTAGATGATCAGCTTACATTAAATCCCTAACCTGCCCATGGCTAAATTCAGAACTGATGAATTCCACCCAAAAGAGACAGCAACACAGCTGCCTTATGCTAGGAGCTGCTTTGCAACAGGCTTCAGCGGGTCACCTTGTCATAGAAGAAGATCCGGTCAGTCAAGCAGGACCTGCCTTTCATAAACCTATGCTGATGGGGCCTGATGGCCTGGTCGTCCTGTACATGCCGCCTGATGGCACTCAAGAGTATCTGCTCCATAACCTTTCGTGACACATCATCGCTGCCCCGGTGACATCGCAGTGTCCCAAATGACAGCACCACCCCCCCAGACACACACACACCCTTTTCTTATTCCCCCCAAAAAAGGAGCAAAACGACCAGACCCAGGGCTGGCCCCTTCCCCTCAGGGGGGCTCCGCCACCGCCTGCAAACCTGGGCTGGGGCATCTCTCGAGCAGTACGAGACACGTACAACGAGGCACCTGGAAAACAAAAATCCCCAATTAGGGTTCAGCGTGCTAAAAAAATAGCACAGAAGAGAGTAGAGGAATTCCGTCAGAGCGAGGGATGGGACAGCAGCTGAGCTACAGGAGGATTCTAGGGAAACACCTCAGCTCCAAATACGGCACAACCTTCAAAAGCCAGCGCCAGCTCAACTCTTAAAGTCAGGATTAAGACTAACCGATGCCATTTTGAACACGTCCTTAGCACAACGGCAAACCCTCCGGCTGGCGCTGGGAAACGCCGGGCCACTTCCTCCCAGCGCGGCCGCAGGGAGATCCACTGCCTTGCGTGCGGGGCGGCAGGAGCGGGCTGGGCCGTAACCGGAATCGATGCTGACGGAGCCACCGCCGCAACTACAGCCCTCGCGCTGCTGCCGCTGCCCACCTCGCTCGCTGGGTCGATGCAGCTAAGAGGGACGGGTCAAACCCTGACTAGCAAAAAGGAACAATAAAGAACAAAGCTCGGTCGTTCGCTTCATGTCAAAAAGGTGTGCCCACGTTTACAGACACTCATTAAAAATACTTACACTCTAACAGTATTCGACTTTCCTCTGGCACCAGTTTAGCTCGCACAGCTGTGAGTTGATACCACTACATTAGCTCTCTCCAAAATACAGAGTTATAATTGGACTACAGGGGTTTTTGCGTGCCACCCAAGGAGGAGGGACATCCAGCCAGCTGCACTGCCCCAGAGAGATGCTACTGGGCTGCCAGGGGAACGTGCCACTGAAAGCCAGACAGAAAGAAAGTACTTCAGAGCACGCCGTCTAAATATCAGGAAAAAACCACAACAACCGGTTACATTCAGCTGCCTCTCTTTATAAAGCTTTACAACTAACACCTCACTGCTTAAGGACACCTCCTAAACTGCATGCTACAGCTAGACCCCCCGGCAGCGCTCCCTGGGGTCCGGCACTTCGAGAGCAGGGCGCGCCGGGCCCAGCCGCCCCCTCCGAGCCCAGCGCCGCCCGGCGTCCCCCCAACCCCGAGAGCCCCCGGCCCCGGCGGCAGCAGCCGGGGCCCTTCCCCGCCCCTGCGGCCGCCGCGACCCGCCCGCCGCCGCCGCCGGAGCCCCCCGGGCCGCCTCTGCCCGACCCGCGCCGGGAGCGGCAGAGGCCGCCCGGCCCCAGCCAGGAGCAGCTGAGCCGGGCGGGGCCGCCCCTGCTCCCCCCGGCCGGGCACGGGCTCGGTCCCGAAACCCCCCCAGCGACCCCGCGGCAGCGCTCGGCCCGGGGACGCTGCCGCCCTCGCCCACCCCGGCAGGGCAGGGCAGGGCAGGGCAGGGCAGGGCAGGGCAGGGCAGGGCAGGGCCCGCACCCGCCCGCCGAGGCTCCGGCCGGGGGATCCCACAACGCGCCCCGGCGCGGCTCCCGCGGCCGCAGCGGAACGAAACTCCGACACCGGCCCCGCCGCGCCTCTGCTGGGCACCGCGGGCGGCCCGCCCCGCCCCGCCCGCAATTAACACCGCGGCGGGGAGAGGCACCGAGGCGTAAAAACCTGCTGTGCGCTGGGCTGGGCTGGGCTGGCCAGGCCACTACTCGAACGACACACGCCCTCTTTAACCTCTCTCCCCTCCCAGAAGAGAAGCGAGAGAGAATAAGGCAGACGGAGGCTTATGGGTCGGAAAGAAACTAAACGACTTTAATGAAATCTTAACAGTAACAATAAAAGATGACCATACTACTAAAAAAGGGAAAAATACAATATACGCAAACCCAGTATCAGAGTCCTCCTCGGACGCCGGCCGTTGAAGGAAGAGGCTGACCCGTTGGTCCCTCAGCTTTTATACTGAGCACGATGCCCATGGGATGCAATAGCCCCGTGGTCAGCTTTGGGCCACCTCTGCCTTCATCGGCCCCCACTGAGCACCTCCATCCTCCTCCTGCCCCAGCAGCACCTCCCCACCAGCAGCTACCGCCACCTGCCGCAGGCCCCTCAGATCAAGCCCCACAGCCCCTATAGCTCTCCCCTGTGCTTTACCCCCAGCCCTGCCCTACACTTTCCCCCGGGCCTGCCCCATAACCCTCCCTCGCAGCACCTCCCAGCCCTGCCCCATACATCCCCACGGCATTTGGCCTTGTTGAACCTCACACCATGGGCCTTGTCCCATCGATCCAGCCTGTCCAGATCCCTCTGCAGAGCCTTCCGACCCTCCAGCAGATCGACACTCCCACCCAGCTCGCTGTCCTCTGCAAGCTGAGGGTGCACTCGATCCCCTCCTCCGGGTGGTCGATAAAGACATGAAACAGAACCGGCCCCAGCACCGAGCCATGGGGAACACCACTGTGACCGGCCGCCAGCTGGACTGAACTCCATTCACCACCACGTACGCCCATCCACGCCACGGGCAGCCAGTTTCTCCAGGAGAATGCTGTGGGAAGCTGTGCCAAAGGCTTTGGTAACGTCTAGGTAGGCAACGTCCACAGCCTTTCCCTCGTCCACACCACCCCTTTCCTCCCTGGACCAAAGAGCCCACGGGGATGGCCAGAGAGCAGAGGCCCTGCGGGGAGGGCAGTCTCAGTCAGAGCAGCTGCTCAGGTCCCACCCAGATCTGAGCACCGCGCAGCCCCCAGCTCTCAGAAGGTTTCAAAAACCACAGGGCTGCTTCTTGAAAACATCCCCATTCCTAAAGTCATGGATGCTTCCCCTTCCCAGAGGGGCCAGCCAGAGCAGGTAGAATGGCAAGCACGGAGCCAGAACTGATGGTGGCACTGGAGCGTCACTGGGTGGGAAGGCAGCTGCCTGCAGAGGACACCAAGGCCTCTTTGCTTCAGCCAGCAGCCCCCAACAGCAGGAGAGAAACCCCCTGCCCGCCTGGTGTCCGTGCAGGCTGACGTTGCCAAGGACGGCGAGACGGGTGCGACAAGAGTTGGCACCAGGTGCCGTGGTGAAGGCCTTGCGCTTGGGCTCCTTGAGGAGCACCGCTGGAGAAGGGCAGGGACAGAGCAGCCACCGGCGCACCTGGGGACACCTCCGTGTCCCACAGGAACCCTGGCACACCTGGAGGAGCCAGATACAGGAGCAATGCCTGGGGACAAGGCCCAGGGCGGGGGCACCCCGAGCTGCTGAGCGCCCCCAGGAGGGAGCTCTGCAGAGGCCGCTGCCACAGGGCTGGGCGGGAGCTGTTGGCTCGGGCCTGGCAGGGCCCCCGCCAGGGGAGAGCAGGGGCTGCCCTGTGCCGGGCACGGCTGGTCCCGGCCGGTCCCAGCTGGTTCAGAGCCACGGCACAGCTGGTCCCAGCCGGTCCCAGGCGTGGGCATCTCCATGGCGACCACCAGGGCTCTGTGACGCGGTCGCCACATCATACCAAAGCCATTGTGACGCCGGTGACCGTGGGGGCATTTAAGGAGCGAGAGCCCGGGGGTACCCACTCCCAGGAGAGCAGCTCCCTCAAGAGGCAGCATCTCCCCTGGGTGACCATAGCAGATCGACGGCTGAGGACGCCGAAGACGCCAATGGAAGAGGAGGCGAACAGCCACTCCCAGCCCGACAAGGGGCTGCCGAGCCTGCAGAAGAGGCGCCAGGTGAGGGACGGGGCAGGAGGGAGAGGACGGTGGTGGGACGGGGCCGCACGGAGCTGCCTTGCTGCCAGGGCCGGGCTTGCTGGCATGACTGACTTGTAGGATAGCATGACTGGATGGAGAGATGAGGGGAGGGCAGTGGATGTTGTCTACCTTGGCTTCAGCAAGGCTTTCGATACGCTCTCCCACAGCATCCTCACAGGGAAGCTTAGGAAGTGTGGCTTAAGGGAATGGAGAGTGGGAGGGATTGAAAACTGGTTGAACGGTAGAGCTCAGAGGGCCGTGATCAGGGGCACAGAGTCTAGTTGGAGGTCAGTGACGAGTGGTGTTCCCCAGAGGTCAGTACGGGGTCCAGTCCTGTTCAATATATTCATCAAGGACCTGGATGAAGGGACTTGCACCCTCAGCAGGTTTGCTGACACTACAAAGTTGGGAGGGGTGGCTGATACACCGGAAGGCTGTGCCGCCGCACAGCGAGACCTAGAGAGGCTGGAGAGTTGGGCAGAGAGAAACCTTATGAAATTCAATGAGGGGAAAAGGGTAGGGTGCTGCGCCTGGGGAGGAATAACCCCATGCAGCCGTCCAGGTTGGGGGCTGACCTGCTGGAGAGCAGCTCTGCCAAGAGAGACCTGGGAGTCCTGGTGGGCAACAGGATGACCGTGAGCCGGCCAATGTGCCTTTGTGGCCAAGAAGGTCAATGGCATCCTGGGGTGCACCAAGAAGAGCGTGGCAAGCAGGTCGAGGGAGGTCCTCCTCCCCCTCCACTCTGCCCTGCTGAGGCCGCATCTGCAGTACTGTGTCCAGTTCTGGGCTCCCCGGTTCAAGGACAGGGAACTGCTGGAGAGGGTACAGCAAAGGGCTACCGAGACGATGAGGGGACTGGAACAGCTCTCTTAGGAAGAAAGGCTGAGGGACTTGGGTCTTTTCAGTCTGGAAAAAAGAAGACTGAGGGGGGACCTTATCAGTGCTTAGAAATACTTAAAGGGTAGGTGTCAGGAGGATGGGGCCAGGCTCTTTTCAGTGGTGCCCAGTGACAGGACCGCGCACAAACGGGCAGCAACTTGAAGAGAGGAAGTTCCATCTAAACATGAGGAGGAACTTCCTCATGGAGGGTGACAGAGCACTGGAATGGGCTGCCCCGAGAGCTGGTGGAGTCTCCGTCTCTAGAGACATCCAAAACCCACCTGGACGCGTTCCTGTGCAACCTGCTCTGGGTGACCCTGCTCTGGCAGGGGGTTGGACTAGCTGATCGAGAGGTCCCTTCCAACCCCTATCATTCTGTGATTCTGTGGGGGCTGCTGTGCCAAGGCAGCCACCTCCACCCAAGGCCTTCTCCTCCTCCTGCCCACAGGTGGCCCACAGGCAACCAGAGGTAGCGCCGAAGGACAGGCAGAGCCAGGCCTTGACCCTCCATGGGGACAGGCTGCCACGGCTCCTCTGCCCAGAGACTTTGCAGGCCGCTGGGAGCCACCAGCCACCAATAGACAGAGGAGCAATAAAGGACACAGCCCGGTGCCTCACGAGTGAGGTCCTGGCCAAGGTTTCCCTTGGAAGCAGGGCACCCAGCCAGCAGCCAGCAGCACCGCGGGACCGTGCACAATGCAAGGCTGCCGCCATGACTGAAATAATAGACAGAGGAGCTATAAAGGACACAGCCCGGTGCCTCACGAGTGAGGTCCTGGCCAAGGTTTCCCTTGGAAGCGGGGCACCCAGCCAGCAGCCAGCAGCACCGCGGGACCGTGCACATTGCAAGGCTGCCGCCATGACTGAAATAATAGACAGAGGAGCTATAAAGGACACAGCCCGGTGCCTCACAAGTGAGGTCCTGGCCAAGGTTTCCCTTGGAAGCGGGGCACCCAGCCAGCAGCCAGCAGCACCACGGGACCGTGCACATTGCAAGGCTGCCGCCATGACTGAAATAATAGACAGAGGAGCAATAAAGGACACAGCCCGGTGCCTCACGAGTGAGGTCCTGGCCAAGGTTTCCCTTGGAAGCAGGGCACCCAGCCAGCAGCCAGCAGCACCGCGGGACCGTGCACATTGCAAGGCTGCCGCCATGACTGAAATAATAGACAGAGGAGCAATAAAGGACACAGCCCGGTGCCTCACGAGTGAGGTCCTGGCCAAGGTTTCCCTTGGAAGCGGGGCACCGAGCCATCAGCCAGCAACACTGCGGGACCGTGCAAAATGCAACGCTGTGGCCATGACTGAAATAATATCACCACCTGCAGCGCCACAGGGCACCGAGTCTGCCTTGGCTGCGGCAGAGGCAGAGGGGCAGGCACCTGCCCCATACAGCACCACCCCAGACTACAAGGACAAGATCGTCAAGACACAGTCCTGAGCATGGTCTGCTCGGCTGTGGACGTTTTCTGAGGCCAATAAAAGATGATGATTTTACCCCAGTGCTCGTCTGTACCTGGTCCGTCGCAGGAGAAAGACAGCTAGTGACCAACAACCCCAGGTCCTTTTCCACCAGGCAGCTCTCCAGCCACTCTTCCCCAGGCCTGGAGCGCTGCATGGGGTTGTTGTGACACAATTGCAGGACCACAGCCTACCAGGCTCTGCAGGACGTGGCCCTGTGCATGGTGACAAAGGCTGTGGTCAGCGCTCTGGTTGTCATCCAGCACAACCTGGCCCAAAGCACCCAGGCTCTCGGCAGGGACACCTCCCACTACACCAGGCTGCTCAAAGCCTCATCCAGCCTGGCCTTGAACACTTCCAGGGATGGGGCATTGACAGCTTCCCTGGGCAACCTGTTCCAGTGCCTCACCACCCTTAATACACAAGAAAGAAATTCTACCTGATATCCAATCTAAATCTACCCTCTTTCAGTTTGAAGCCGTTACCCCGTGCCCTGTCATTACACTCCCTGATAAAGAGTCCCTCCCCATCCTTCCTCTAGGGCCCCTTTAGGGACTGGAAGGCTGCTCTAAGGTCTCCCCGGAGCCTTCTCTTCTCCAGGCTGAACATCCCCAACTCTCTCCGCCTGTCCTCATAGCAGAGGTGCTCCAGCCCTCGGATCATCTTCGTGGCCCTCCGCTGGACCCCTTCCAACAAGTCCACGTCCTTCTTGTGCTGAGGACTCCAGAGCTGGACGCAGGACTCCAGGTGGGGTCTCACGGGAGTGGAGTAGAGGGGCAGAATCACCTCCCTCGACCTGCTGGCCACGCTTCTTTTGATGCAGCCCAGGACGCGGTTGGCTTTCTGGGCTGCGAGCGCGCATTCCCTGCTCACGTTGAGCTTCTCGTCCACCAGCACCCGCAAGTCCTTCTCCTCAGGGCTGCTCTCAAGCTATTCTCCGCCCAACCTGTATTTGTGCCTGGGATTGCCATCACCCAGGCGCAGGCTCTTGCACTCGGCCTGGTTGAACTTCATGAGGTTCACAGAGGCCCACCTCTCAAGTTTCTCCAGGTCCCTCTGGATGGCGTCCCTTCCCTCCAGTGTGTCGACCGTGCCACACAGCTTGGTGTCGTCAGCAAACTTGCTGAGGGTGCACTCAGTCCCACTGCCCATGGCACTGACAAAGATGTTAAACAGCACTGGTCCCCGTACTGACCCCTGAGGAACACCACTCCTCACTGTTTTCCATGTGGATATTGAGCCATTCACTGCAAGCCTTTGAGTGGGCCCATCTAGCCAGTTCCTTATCCACCGAATGCTCCACCCATCAAATCCATGCTTTTCCAATGTAGAGACCAGGATGTCGTGCGGGACAGTGTCAAACGCTTTGCATAAGTCCAGCTAGATGATAAGCCCCCCCTGCATGGGGACAGGCTGCCACAGCTCCCCTGCCCAGAGACTTTGCAGGCCTCCGGGAGCTGCCGCGCACAGGTAGGGAGCCCGCGGGAGACGGGGCCAAACGTCTTCCCAACCCCGGGAGCTGCCGATGGGCAGGCGGGACATGCAGGAGGGGACAGGCGGGCTCGGCCCCTGTCACAAGCTGGGCCCACCGTGCCATGCCCAGCAGGCCGCCCGGGCATGCCAGGGGCGCTCCCGGGAGTCACCGTGGTCTGCGAGGGGACCAGTCCTCTCCCAGCTGGCTCTGGGACTGGCAGCAGCCGCCTGCGGAGACGAGCGCTGCCCGGGGGACTGGCGGGGGAGCCCGGCTGCAGGACCTCTTCCAGCCGAGCCGTGGGGACCAGGGCCACAGTCACACAGCCTGTCTCCTTGGCTTCTCTTGCAGTCAGACAGCGTGGTGCGCAGCAAGGCACTGCCCTGCAACAGGGTGGTGGTGCTGCAGGAAGACACTCAGCACAGGCAGGCAGCGACAGCCGGGCACGCAACCGCCGCTCGGCCATCAAGACGCGCCAGCAGCTGCTGCAAGCTGCCGCCTCTGCCACCAGCACCCTCGAACTCTCCTGCCACGGGCTGGCAAACGGCCAGCAGCACTGCAGCCAGCGGCTGCCTATGGCCAGTCCCACCTCCTCGGGGCATCAACGGTGAGCGGGGCAGACCTGCGAGGGTGAGGAGCTTCAGGCCTGCCCGGCAGCTCCCTCCAGCCTACAGCGCAGCAGGGAAGGACGCCGCCCGGGACATCACAAACAAGGTTTTGTGTAAAGTTTTCACTGCAAGCCATGGACCCAGCCAGCAGCCAGCAGCACCACGGGGAAGGGCTGAAGCCGTGACACCAACATCAGACAAGGTGTTAGCAGCCAATGGAGGCAAGGCTTTTGCAGAGGATCCGGCCATCCTGCCCATCAAGACAGAGTCCCTGGAGGAGCTGGAGAGGAGCTGCCTGGCCCGCACCAGGCGCAGCCTGGCCCAACTCAGCAATGCCACCCTGCAGCGGCAGCAGGACAGCCCGGAGGAAAAGCCAGGGGCCTTGGCCGAGGAGCAGGAGAAGTGCAAAGACAGCAGTGACAAGGAGCTGTCCCAAGGGGAAGACATCAGCATCCACACTATCTGGGTCAACGCCTCGGTCCCGGAGCTCTTCCAGGACACCCACGATGGTCCCCAGGAGGAGTGCGGCCGGCCCAGCAGCCTGGGCACAGAGCTGGCAGGTGACATAGCTGGTGACCTGCAGAGCGCGTCTCCTGCCCTGCCTGGTCCCACAGATGCTGAGCCGGCAGCTTGTGCCGTGGCCGGAACTCCTGAGCAAGAGGGGCACCGCACACCTCTGGCTCCCACGGCACAAGAGGAGGCAAAGGCAACCGCTTCTCCCATCCCCAGCCAGCAGGCCCCTGCAGCAGAAGTAGAGAGCCGGGCACCTGCCCCATACACCCCCCCAGCCTACGAGGACGAGGCTCTGCAGGACACAGCCCTGAGCATGGTGAGAGAGGCCCTCATCAATTCTGTGCTTGTGAGGCAGCGCTTGCAGGCACAAAGTACGGATTCGGCAACAGCAGCATCACCACCTGCAGCGCCACAGGGCACCGAGTCTGCCTTGGCTGCAGCAGAGGCAGAGGGGCAGGCACCTGCCCCATACACCACCCCCCCAGACTACAAGGACGAAGCTCGTCAAGACACAGTCCTGAGCATGGTCAGAGAGGCTCTCATAAATTATCTCCTTCTGAGCCAGGAAAAACTGGCAAAAAGCAAGGCTGCAGCAGCAGCAGCAACACCACCTGCAGCGCCACAGGACGGCGAGTCTGCCTTGGCTGGAGAGCCTCGGGGAGAGGCCAGCTCAGCCCCTCTCATCCCATCGGCACGTGAGCATGGAGAAAACATGGCTTCTCCCATGTCTGAACACCACTACGGTGGGACCAGCACAGCCGCTATCTTCCCAGCACCATACGAAGATGAAGCGGCTGCTTCAGTGCCTGAAATCCCTCTGGCAGAAGCTGGCGCTCCGCACTTTGCCGCAGCAGCACAGGCAGAGAGCCAGGCACCTGCCCCGCGCAGCCCCACAGCCTACCAGGCTCTGCAGGACATGGCCCTGTGCATGGTGACAAAGGCTGTGGTCAGCGCTCTGGTTGTCATCCAGCACAACCTGGCCCAAAGCAAGGCGGCAGCAACAGCAGCAACACCACCAGCAGCAGCTCCGGACACCGAGAGCCAGGCACCTGCCCCACACGGCCCCACAGCCTCCGACGAGGCTCTGCACCACACAGCCCTGTACACCGTGACGGAGGTCGTGGGCAAGGCTGTGACTGTCACCCAGCACGACCGGGCACAATGCGTGGACACCATGGCAGCAGCACCACCTGCAGAACCTTGGGACACCGAGTCTGCCTTGGCTGGAGAGCCTCAGGGAGAGGGCAACACAGCCCCTCTCACCCCAACAGCCCTCGGTGGCCAGGGGCTGGCAGGAGCTGGTACATGATGTATCCGCCAATGCTGTGGCAACATCATAAAAGGCCACTAAATCTGTCAGGCACGATCTGCCTTCGATGAAGCCATGTTGGCTATCACCAGTCACCTTCTTATTTTCCATGTGCCTTAGCAGAGATTCCAGGAGCATCTGCTCCATGACCTTGCCGGGCACAGAGGTGAGACTGACCGGTCTGTCGTTCGCTGGCTCATCCTTTTTTGCCTTTTTGAAAACGGAGGTTACCTGTCCCCTTTTCCAATCAGCGGGAACTTCACCAGACTGCCACGACTTTTCAAATAGAATGGAAAGTGGCTTGGCCACTTCATCTGCCAGCTCCCTCAGGACCCGTGGATGGATTTCATCTGGTCCCATGGACTTACGCACCTTCAGGTTCCTCAGATGGTCCTGAACCTGATCTTCTCCTACAGTGGGCGGGTTTTCATTTTCATAGACCCTGCCTTTGCATTCTGCTACTTGGGTGGTGTGGTTGGAGCCCTTGCCGGTGAAGACCGAGGCAAAAATGTCATTCAGCACCTCAGCCTTCTCCATATCCTGGTTGACCACGTCTCCTGCCTCCTTCCTGAGAGGGCCCACCTCTTCCCTAGTCTTGCCTTTACCCCTGACGTACTTAGAGAAGCTTTTCTTGTTATCCTTGCTGCCCCTAGCCAGATTTAATTCTATCTGGGCTTTAGCTTGCCTAATCTGGTTCCTGGTCACTCAGACAGTTTCTCTGTATTCCACCCAGTCAACCCGTCCTTGCTTCCACCCTCTGTAGGCCTCCTTTTTGCTTTGGAGCTTGTCCAGGAGCTCTTTGTTAATCCACGCAGGCCTCCTGGCATTTTTGCCTGACTTCCTCATTCTTGGGATGCACCGTTCCTGAGCTGAGCTTGGAGGAGGTGATCCTTGAATAGTAACCAGCTCTCTTGGGCCCCTCTGCCCTCCAGTACTTTTTCCCATGTTACCCTGCCAAGCAGGTCCCTCAAGAGGCCAAAGTCTGCTCTCTTGGAGTCCAGGTAGCGAGCTTGCTGCGTGTTCTCCTCGCTGCCCCGAGGATCTTGAATTCTACCATTTCACGATCCCTGCAGCCGAGGCTACCCTTGAGCTTGACACTCGCCACCAGCCCCTCCTTGTTGCTAAGGACAAGGTCCAGCATAGTTCCTCTCCTTGTTGGCTCCTCTACCATTTGAGGAAGAAAAAATGTGTCATTGACACATTCCAAGAACTGCCTGGATTTCTTGTGCTCTGCTGTGTTGTCCCTCCAACAGGTATCGGGGTGGTTGAAGTCCCCCATGATGACCAGGCTCTGCGAACGCAATGCTGCTCCTATCTGTCTATGCAGGGCCTCATTCGCTCTGTCGTCCTGGTCACATGGCCTGTAGCAGACCCCTACCGTAATGTCCCCTGCCCCTGCGTTCCCTTTAATCTTGACCCATAAGCTCTCTGCTGGGTCTTCATCCATGTCCAGGTGGAGCTCCATGTGGCATCCCCCCCTCCCAACAAGCCTAGTTTAAAGCCCGGTCAACGAGCCCCACTAGCTCATGAGCAAAGACCCACTTCCCCCTTTCAGAGAGATGAGCCCCATTCGATTCAACGAGCCTGGTGCCGCGTAGGCCATCCCATTGTCAAAAAACCCAAAACTGTGGCGGTGACACCAGCCACGGAGCCACGTGTTGACAGATTGCACATGTCTGTTCCTTACAGTGTCCCTGCCTGTAACTGGGAGAACAGAAGAACAGACACCCTGCGCCCCAGACTGCCTCATTAACTTTCCCAACGCCCTCAAGTCTCTCTGGATTGCTCTTGGGCCATGTGTTGCCACCTCGTCACCACCCACGTGAAGGAGCAACAGCGGGTAGTAGTCCGAGGGCCAAAGCAGGCAGGGAACTTTCTGAGTGACGTCCCTAACCTGGGCCCCAGGGAGGCAGCAAACCTCCCTGTCAAGAGGGTCTGCCCAGCACATTGGGCCTTCTGTTCTCCTCAGAAGGGAGTCTCCTACTACTATAACCTGCCTCTTCTTCCTTGTAGAGGCAGGTTTTAAACCGGGGGTAGGCCTTACTGCTCCCGGCATCTCTTCTGGGGTAGCCAAACCATCTTCCATGCCATCCATGGGTTGGCCTACCTCCCCAAGAGCCTCGTACCTGTTGTGCAGAGGCACCTGGTTAGGGGATGTGGGCAAGGCGGGAGTTCGCTTGCCTCCCCTATTATGGACTACCCTCCATTCACTAGCCTCCTTTTGTCCACTGCCTTCAGTCTGGCAGGGGCAAGGTACCAGATCTCCTTCAGCTCGGGGTCTTTTTGGTGGCTTTTCTGGTTTTTTACTCGGGGAGGTCAGAGTCTGAGTCCAACAATCAATTTCTTTCTCACTCTCCCTGATGCTCCGCAGCCGTTCTACTTCCTCTTTTAGCTCTGCTACCAGGCTGAGGACATCATCTACCTGGCCACACCTCACGCAGCTGTCACCTCTTCTACCATCCACTAGCCCTGAGAGGTGAAGGCACTGCCTGCAGCCAGCGACCTGGGTGGCTGCGTGCTTCCAGGGGAGCTCAGTTTGTACGGCCACGTCTGCTCTGGCAAGTGCAGACGACTCCAGAGGCTGCATCTTTCGGATAGAGACTGTGGCTGAGCTTCCCTCCCGAGCCCTTCCCGTGCAAACTGCTGCGCCGCGCTCCCTAGGGCCGCCTTCTGAGGGGATGGGAGCTGGCTGCTGCCGCTGCGGGCTCCGCACCGGCCGCCTCAGCCGCTGCCGCCGAGCTGCGGGCTCCCTGCGGGTCCCTGCCGCTGCCCGGGCTTCTCTCCTGTTTCTATTTCATGATAAAATGAGTTAAATAGTAGTCTGTGCTGTACCGATTCCCTTATTCTTTTATTTCGCTATTATAAACCAAAGTCTGGGAACTTACCCGTCCCCTCCTAGTAGTTACTACGCACTGGCTGCAGTTTGCCATAACCAGAGTCAAGGAGCTTACCCCAAACAGGACCAGAAGAGGTCCGGTCAGGGCCATAGTGATCGGCGGTCACAGCCCGAAGGGGTTGCAGCCCTTGGCAGACCTTTCAAGCCGCACCACTCGTTCCCCTCCGGTCTCGCGCTCTTCCTTAATCTTTTAAGGGGTAACCTTCAATCAAGAAACACTCTTTGATTAAATTGACAACAATAAAGCCTAACCCACGGTAGGTTATATAGGGGAGTGGTGGCCCCACAGCGAATGCACAAAAATTCTAAACTGTTTCCTAGATCCTTGACTTCTTTTTTGGAAAATGATATATTTTAAAACATGTAGAACCCTTTGCCCTTAAAAATAAACACCACCGTTTACACAATGGACTAAATCACCTTTCCTAATAGGTATCTATCCCTGTCCACTAATTCTACAGGAGTAGTTACAATGAAATTCCCACAGCAACTTAGCTTATGCTTCTTGATGAAGGTCTCTTTAAGTTCGTCTGATGGTTAGCTTGGCTTCTCCGGGCTCAGATGTGACTCTCCACTCCTTCACTGGACCTTTCACTCGCGACACATGTGTCAAATCCTAATGGTGGTGTTTGAGCCACCATCGCAATCTCTCGTAGTTCTTTTAACCTTTTTCCAATGGATATTATATATTTTTGGATACTATAATCTTCAACTACATTATTCCCCAGGGGCATCCCTTGGGAGTAAGGCATTCCATATAACATTTCATATGGCGATAATCCAGTCTCACTGTGTGGCTTAGTTCTTATGTTTAATAGTGCCAATGGTAGGCATTTCATCCAGGACATCTGTGTCTCAATCATTAATTTAGCCAGTTGCTGTTTTATTGTTTGATTCGTTCTTTCTACTTTCCCTGAGCTTTGTGGGTGTCACGGAGTGTGGTATTCCCATTGAATACCTAATGACTGACATAATAATTTTATTATTTTAGAAGTAAAATGTGTGCCCTGATCAGAATCAATATACTGGATTATCCCATATCTAGGTATTAAGTGTTCTAATAAGATTTTTACTACCATCTGTGCCGTAGCTCGTGCTACAGGGTAAGCTTCTACCCATTGTGTTAAATGATCTACTATTACTAGTAAATATTTTGTTCTCCCTACCTTAGGCAATTCAGTAAAATCGACTTGTATTCTTTCAAAAGGTCTATAAGCTGTTTTCCTTCCTCCCGTGGCTGCTTGTCGAAACACTTTCTTGTTTACTTTTTGACAAGTTAAACATCCTCGCGTGATTTGCTTTGCTATTTCAAAAATCTCAATACAGCCAAATTGTTTAAGGAAATGATCACTTATCGCCTTTGTACCCCAATGTGTTTGTGTGTGTAATCGTTCTAATATTTGCCTGGCATAAGCTTTTGGCAACATCTCTCGCCCGTTGGGCAGCATCCATTTTCCCTGTTCTAACTTAGCTCCTATTTTCTCTAATTTTGCCTGTTCCTCAGGGGTAAATTTCTTTTCTTTCTCCTCTAGTTCTTTTTCACTAATGTCTCCTTGTACTTGTACTACATTAATTTTAGCGACCTGAGTCCTCAGGGCTGCTTCCTGGGCCTCTCTATCGGCTAGGTTATTCCCTCTGGTTCGATAATCTAATCCCCTTTTGGTGTCCTCTCACATGTACCACTGCTATGTCCTTTGGTTTTCTTAACGCCTTTAAAATTTTCACTATTAGTTCTTGATGTATTAGATTCCTTCCTTGGGTATTAATTAAACCTCTTTCCTCCCAAATTTTTCCAAAAGTGTGGACTACTCCATATGCATATTTAGAATCCGTAAATATGGTCCCGCTTTTTCCTTGTAATAATTCCAGGGCTCTACAAAGGGCATACAGCTCGCAAGCTTCAGCTGACCATGATGGACTCAGAGGTCCTGATTCTGTAAGTTCTAAATTTTTATTAATTACGGCATACCCTGATTTTCTCCTCCCTTCCACCACACGGGAGGAGCCATCTACAAATAACACTTCTGCATTTTCTAACTCAGTATCTCTTAAGTCTGGCCTCACCTTAGTCTGGGTCTCAATTACCTCTAAACAATTATGTTGTACTTCCTTTGATGGCTCTCCAAACAAAAACTGTGCTGGACTCTGAGCAGAAGTCACCCTCAGTTCTAAATCGGGGGAGTCTATTAATAGTGCTTCATATTTCAAGATCCGGCTGTCCGTTCAGCATTTTTCTGCCTTTTGTTGTAAAACACTCCTGACATTGTGTGGGGTATACACTTTTAAAGGAGCACTAAAGGTAATTTTCCGAACTTCCTCTATTAATAATGCGGTAGCTACCAAAGCTTGGAGACAAGCAGGCCATCCTCTACTTACTGGATCAAGTAATTTAGAACAGTACCCCACAGGTTTTTTTATTCCTGCCCAGTCTCGAGTAAGAACTCCATATGCTGTCTGATTTGATGTATTCACAAAAAGATGGAAAGGTTTTTCTAAATCTGGGAGGCTCGGTACAGGTGCTTGTATTAATGCCTTTTTTATTTCCTCGAATTTCTGGTCATCTTCTGTAAGCCACTTAAGTTGGTTACTAGTTAATTTTTCATATAGAAATTTTACCTTGTCACTATAATTTTCAAGCCATGATCTACAATATCCTAATAATCCCAATATTTGCCGAACCTCCTTTTTAGTTTGTGGGGGTCTTAAAGATAGAATCCCAGATACCCTACCAGAAGCTAGTTTCTTCTTTCCCTTACTTAGCCAATGTCCTAAGTATTTTACTTCCTGTTCTACAAACTGTAGTTTTGATCGGGACACTTTCAATCCCTTCTCCCCTAGAAAATTTAACAATTTAATAGTAGCTTCTCGGGTCCCCTCTTCAGTTTCTCCTGCTACTAAGAAATCATCTACATATTGCAATAATTTTATCTCCTGGGGTAATGTAAAATCCTGTAAGATTTTCTCTAAAGTTTGCCCAAATAAATTTGGTGACTCCTTAAACCCCTGTGGTAATACCGTCCATCTTAATTGCTGTTTCCGTCCCGTTTCGGGGTCCTCCCACTCGAAAGCAAAATAATCTCTAGATCCCTCGTCCAGAGGACAGGCCCAAAAAGCATCTTGCAAATCTATCACACTATACCAAGTATGTCTGGGAGAAATATGACTTAATAAAGTATAGGGATTTGCCACTACAGGGAATTTAGTAATCGTTCGCTGATTTACAGCTCTGAAATCCTGTACCATTCTGTATGACCCGTCCGGTTTCTTTACAGGGAGGATGGGTGTATTATGAGGTGACATACATGGTTCCAAGGTTCCTTTTTCCAAAAGTCTGTCAACTACAGGTTTTAATCCTTTTCGACCCTCCATGGGTATAGGGTATTGCTTGATTCTAATCGAACGATGTGGATCTATTATTTGAACGCTTATGGGGTCCATTTTTATTTTTCCAGTTTCCCCTTCTTTATACCACACCGAGGGGTTAATAGCTTCTTCATCCTCCTGTGTTAAAGTATATAATTTGATCTGCAGTTTGTTCCCCTCACTCTGAATGCTCAAGTTTAACTTCAAAATCAGATCCCTTCCTAGTAAATTGTATTCCGCTTCAGGGAGCAAAAGTAAATCATTAAGACAAATTTTCGTTTCTGTTTCTACTTCTACATCTTTCAAGATAGGGACTTTCAAAGGTTCTCCTTTTGCCCCGACTACTGACATATAGTTCTTCCCTATCTCTATTCCTTTTGGAAGTTTCTGAATGGTTGATTTTTCAGCTTCCGTATCCACTAAAAATAAAACCTCCTCCTTATGGGGACCTATTAATAATTTTATCAAGGGCTCTGTTGAAGTCCCCAAAAGATATAGCCCCTGACACCCCTATTCTTCTTTGAACATTTTCTCATCTTGTTCTCGCTTACGACAGTTCCTCTGAACATGTCCCCTCTTGTTACAGTAGTAACAGACAGGAATTGTGAATCTCTCCCTATGAGGCTGTCCTCTGGGTGTCTGCTCTATTCTTTTTTCCCTTTTCTCTCTACACGGATTCTGATTTTTCTGACTTTCTTTTCCTTCTGCTACAAAAATTTTTGTCCCTTTTCCTCAGCAGTAAATAAGATCCCTAAAATGGATTGTATTTCTTCCCAGGTATAAGTATTAGGCCCTAAAAATTGGTCTAGTTTTTCTGCTACTCCAAGGGGATCATCTAATAGGGTCCCCATTTCTTTCTTGAAATTCCTTACATCTGTGGTATTTAATGGAACTGCCACAAACCCCATGCCTCCCTGATTGCCTCCGAGGGGTACTTCTCGTAAGGGATATAGAGAAGCTCCCCCAGATGTGGCAGTTCTACTTCTCGTACATGCAGCCGGAGGTCGATCTAATTCCGGTGCTGTCGGTGGTGGAGGCAGGGGTAACGGTGGCACTGGTGGGGGTACTACGGCCCCTGGAGGGAGAGCCACCGTCGGAGGAGGATTGTTAGGATATGGAGGTGGTAAGTTATCCAGTGGTTCCCCTTTATCATCTTTTTCCTTCCCTTTTTCGTCTTTGTTTCCTTCTTCTTTCTCAGACTTTTCATCCGTTTTTAATGTAAGTATTGAAGCCGGAAAAGGACGTGAAGTCCTGATCCATAATCCTGCGTAATCACTTTCCTCCTGACTAAAAGGTTCCTTTGAATTAACATATAGATTTAAAGCCTGGCAAATCCAGTCTTCAAAGGATCCAAAAACAGGCCAAAAGACATGTGGTTTTAAAAGTTTCTTCGGCCATTCAATCATACAATAGTGAACTAATTTTAATTTACTTTTTCCTTTTCTGGGGCCCCTTTCATTCCAATTCCTAATCATTATTCCTAATGGACTTTCCAATGGTATATCTGGTAATTTGCTCCCTTTCCTCTGGTCCTGGGTCTTCGATTTTGTCTGACCCATCTAGGAATTTTACTGTGGCAATTCCTACAGCCCTTGGTTACCAGTAAGAGTGTCTTGCAGGGGGTTTAGGACCAATCACCCACCCACGAATCCTATAGGAATTGCTTCGGTCCTTCACCGGCCAAGTCCCTCGCGGGAGACTGGAACCGCGGTTAGAAGACCTCCGCAATCACTTCGGAACCAGGTTCCGTCTCAATCACACTCTTACACACAGGCAACCGAATCCCACCCAACCGAACGGTATACACTTTAAATACTTACGACTCCGTCATCTTCGTTCGGATCTTCGCGCGCAGAATTACGGGTAAAATAAACTGCTGCAGCCGGCACGGGAGCTCATAAAAATAAAAATCAAAATCTTTTCTTTGCTTGCCTTTACTCAGGTTCAGGATGGTGTTAGTCCTGACCTGACCTGATCAGGAGCCACCTAATGGTGGGGCGCCCCTCCTAGATCAAGTCAGAATTCAGGAACTAAGACAATCCCGGACGAGCACCCAAATTGTGATAAACGATTTAATTGCAAACAGGATTCCAATTAGAATTTATAATTTATTAAAGGAATAAAGGCAAGCAAACAGCGCTGGGTGTGCCGGGAGTCTCTGCCCAACCAAGACACATGCCTTACAGACCCCATTTTTGGTTTCTATCTCCTATACAAATACATATTCATAACTGCCTCTAAAATGGTTGGCCCTTGCCAAAAATGGGTGTATCCCCCCTCTTACAGGTCACTATGCAGATAACAACAGGACCGGCTTAAGTTGGTATTCTAGAATGTTCGCCAGCTGGCTCCTGCAAAACACAGACACGATAGACACACCGTCTCATCTGCGGCCATACAGACAAAACAACCAAAGGTCACACTTCACCCTGTGGCCCTAACACTGTTCCACACTGACACGAATCAGTTAAGCACATTTCACACCCCCTAAACACAACATGGCTCCAGCCTCCTCTGTGCTGGCAGGTCCCATCTCTGCTCAAAGCCGGCTGGTCCACGCTGCGTGCCGTCACGCGGAAGACGGAACAACCAGCCAGCCGACGAATACAGCCAACCAAAGATGGAGAAAAGCCCACCGAAATCAAGGGCCTGCCCTCGCTGTCAGTGGTTCAGGTCCAGCTGGGACTATGGCTTAAACCGGGGAGATGTTCACATCTCCCTTGCAGAGCAGGGCACAGACCCCCTTCTCCCTGTACGCCAGCAGCCACGGGGAGAAATTAAAACCAGAATAAATCCCAGGGTGCAGAGCACGTATACAGACCTTTCCAAGGGAAAAGCAAACAGGACACTTGGTGGGACCAATCCACATGCAGCTCAATCCTTCTGAAGAAAAGTGGTGTGCTCCTACTCATAGTTCCAGTAGCTACATGGCCAAGGCACCAGAAAGTCCTTCAGCACACGTGAGAAGAGATGCCCGTACCCACAGCCAAGGGGAAGAGACTGTCCTGTTAGGGCCTATGTTATGGCGGGGCAAGAGGGGGGAGAAGGAAAACCTAAGCTGCCTCTGCCTGCGTTATAAGAAGGTACGGACCCTAGTGACCCAGCCAGCAGCACTCAACCATTGTGGTGGGGCTGGTGCACTCTCAGGGATGGAGAAGACCTGTGAGGAGGGCGGGACTGTGTGGAGAAGAGGCTGGTCTGACGGGAGAAACGTGGGCAGCTGAGAACAAGGAGGACTGGAGGATGCTCAGGTGTTTGCAGCATGTGTAAAACACAGCTGTGGAAACAGAGGGCTTACACACGGCAGGAGGGATCCCAGGGTGACTGTCCTGTGGGGTGACAGTGGTCTCGGAGGGAAATGGTGGCTCCCATGCAGTTGCTGCATCTCATCACGGTGCACAGCTGCTTCACGGCTGCAACTCCATCTGTGCTGCCCTACACCCCAGGGATCCCTGCCAGGCACGGGATTGCAAGGAAAACCGTAGGAGAGGAAGCTCGGTGCTCATCTCCGGCGGGGTCATGGAGGCAAACGGCTCTTCCTCACCAGGCGGATCTGAGCCCTCCCAGCTGGCCCCCTCGGCAGGCTGGGGTTTGCCTTGCAGGAAGGGGCAGCAGGGGAGGTTCTGCTCTCCAGTCCCCATTCAGATGGCAGGTCCACATCCCATCCCTGCCCGTGTCAGGCCATGATGGCAGGCATGTCGCTGAGCTCTGGAAAAGAAGACACACAGTGAGCTACCGAAATATCTGCAGTTCTTTTGCCAGCCATCATGAGCAAACAGAACCGGGCTGAAAACACGGGCAGCCCAGGTTGTGTCATTCTGTCTGGATGACAGAGCTCCATGGGGGCAGAAACATGGTGCACGGGAGGGTCCCCAGCCGATCCCACCCTGCCTTGCAGACCCAAGAGGCCTCGGCACCTCCGGGCTCTCTTTTCACAGCATCACAGAGCAATGCGTGTTGGAGGGGACGTCTGGAGGTCTCTGCCCCAACCTCTGCTTGAAGCAGGGCTAATTACATCAGGATGCTCAGGGCTTCAAACATCTCTGAGGGCAGATATTCCCCACTCGGGCCCCTCTTCCCGTATCTGACCACCCTCATGGGCAAGATTTCTTTTTCTCTCCTTATGGCCACCCAAAGTTTCCAAGGTTACAGCTTGTGCTGTTGCTACTGCACATCCGAGAGACATCTGACTCTGTCTTCTCTACCCTCTCCCATTAGATGGTTGCAGAGACAGCGATAAGACGCCCCTTGACCTTCTCTTTCACTGTGCAAATCCAGATTTCAAACGTCTCGTCCTCCAGCTCAGCGGCCCCATTGACCTCACTCCCGTTTGTCACAATCTGCTTGGTGCTGGGCAGTGGGAACCGGACCCAGTGCCTAGATATGGCCTCACCGGTGCTGCACAGAGAGGAGAAATCACTGCCACCTGAGACTGAGACAACCCAAGATGCAGCCGTCCTTCACCACAGCATGGGCACCCATCACCAACCCATCCATCAGGACGCTGGTGCCTCCACGGAGATGGCCTAAGCAGGATGTGGCTCCTGGCTCTCCTTGCCCTACTCACCTGCCCTCAACCTGTTGTAGGTGCCGCTCTCCAGCACCGGGCCACCATCATGGGCACAGCAGGAGAAACTCCGCTCTCGCCACCTGCGCGGGGCAAAGCACCTGGGTCAGGCCACCGCTTGCTGTGCTTCCCCTCGCAGCTCCCCGCTGCCCTGGACACCTTTTTTCTATTTTTTCGAGGCAGGGTCTCCCCTGGTATTTGGGGATTTGCTCAGGTCCTTACCGAGAAGGGACTCCAGTGCATGACTAGACTATGCATGAGCTTCACTATGCCAGTTCAGAGACAGAGAGAGCTCATGGGACTAAAACCAGACCAACAGCGCTATCGACTGGCTTTTCTGTATGGCAAGCCTGATCTTAAGAGTCGGGGGCCCAACTAAGTCAGCCCTCAGGGCTCCTTCTCTAATCACTGGAGGAAGACAGGAATTTCCAGAGGTGATCCATTCCTTCTTGCTTTATGATGGAAGATCTCTCTCTCTCTCTCTCTCGACTGTAGATGGAGCCTAGATGATCAGCTTACATTAAATCCCTAACCTGCCCATGGCTAAATTCAGAACTGATGAATTCCACCCAAAAGAGACAGCAACACAGCTGCCTTATGCTAGGAGCTGCTTTGCAACAGGCTTCAGCGGGTCACCTTGTCATAGAAGAAGATCCGGTCAGTCAAGCAGGACCTGCCTTTCATAAACCTATGCTGATGGGGCCTGATGGCCTGGTCGTCCTGTACATGCCGCCTGATGGCACTCAAGAGTATCTGCTCCATAACCTTTCGTGACACATCATCGCTGCCCCGGTGACATCGCAGTGTCCCAAATGACAGCACCACCCCCCCAGACACACACACACCCCTTTCTTATTCCCCCCAAAAAAGGAGCAAAACGACCAGACCCAGGGCTCGCCCCTTCCCCTCAGGGGGGCTCCGCCACCGCCTGCAAACCTGGGCTGGGGCATCTCTCGAGCAGTACGAGACACGTACAACGAGGCACCTGGAAAACAAAAATCCCCAATTAGAGTTCAGCGTGCTAAAAAAATAGCACAGAAGAGAGTAGAGGAATTCCGTCAGAGCGAGGGATGGGACAGCAGCTGAGCTACAGGAGGATTCTAGGGAAACACCTCAGCTCCAAATACAGCACAACCTTCAAAAGCCAGCGCCAGCTCAACTCTTAAAGTCAGGATTAAGACTAACCGATGCCATTTTGAACATGTCCTTAGCACAACGGCAAACCCTCCGGCTGGCGCTGGGAAACGCCGGGCCACTTCCTCCCAGCGCGGCCGCAGGGAGATCCACTGCCTTGCGTGCGGGGCGGCAGGAGCGGGCTGGGCCGTAACCGGAATCGATGCTGACGGAGCCACCGCCGCAACTACAGCCCTCGCGCTGCTGCCGCTGCCCACCTCGCTCGCTGGGTCGATGCAGCTAAGAGGGACGGGTCAAACCCTGACTAGCAAAAAGGAACAATAAAGAACAAAGCTCGGTCGTTCGCTTCATGTCAAAAAGGTGTGCCCACGTTTACAGACACTCATTAAAAATACTTACACTCTAACAGTATTCGACTTTCCTCTGGCACCAGTTTAGCTCGCACAGCTGTGAGTTGATACCACTACATTAGCTCTCTCCAAAATACAGAGTTATAATTGGACTACAGGGGTTTTTGCGTGCCACCCAAGGAGGAGGGACATCCAGCCAGCTGCACTGCCCCAGAGAGATGCTACTGGGCTGCCAGGGGAACGTGCCACTGAAAGCCAGACAGAAAGAAAGTACTTCAGAGCACGCCGTCTAAATATCAGGAAAAAAACCACAACAACCCGTTACATTCAGCTGCCTCTCTTTATAAAGCTTTACAACTAACACCTCACTGCTTAAGGACACCTCCTAAACTGCATGCTACAGCTAGACCCCCCGGCAGCGCTCCCTGGGGTCCGGCACTTCGAGGGCAGGGCGCGCCGGGCCCAGCCGCCCCCTCCGAGCCCAGCGCCGCCCGGCGTCCCCCCAACCCCGAGAGCCCCCGGCCCCGGCGGCAGCAGCCGGGGCCCTTCCCCGCCCCTGCGGCCGCCGCGACCCGCCCGCCGCCGCCGCCGGAGCCCCCCGGGCCGCCTCTGCCCGACCCGCGCCGGGAGCGGCAGAGGCCGCCCGGCCCCAGCCAGGAGCAGCTGAGCCGGGCGGGGCCGCCCCTGCTCCCCCCGGCCGGGCACGGGCTCGGTCCCGAAACCCCCCCAGCGACCCCGCGGCAGCGCTCGGCCCGGGGACGCTGCCGCCCTCGCCCACCCCGGCAGGGCAGGGCAAGGCAGGGCAGGGCAGGGCAGGGCAGGGCAGGGCAGGGCAGGGCAGAGCAGAGCAGAGCCCGCACCCGCCCGCCGAGGCTCCGGCCGGGGGATCCCACAACGCGCCCCGGCGCGGCTCCCGCGGCCGCAGCGGAACGAAACTCCGACACCGGCCCCGCCGCGGCTCTGCTGGGCACCGCGGGCGGCCCGCCCCGCCCCGCCCCGCCCGCAATTAACACCGCGGCGGGGAGAGGCACCGAGGCGTAAAAACCTGCTGTGCGCTGGGCTGGGCTGGGCTGGCCACTACTCGAACGACACACGCCCTCTTTAACCTCTCTCCCCTCCCAGAAGAGAAGCGAGAGAGAATAAGGCAGACGGAGGCTTATGGGTCGGAAAGAAACTAAACGACTTTAATGAAATCTTAACAGTAACAATAAAAGATGACCATACTACTAAAAAAGGGAAAAATACAATATACGCAAACCCAGTATCAGAGTCCTCCTCGGACGCCGGCCGTTGAAGGAAGAGGCTGACCCGTTGGTCCCTCAGCTTTTATACTGAGCACGATGCCCATGGGATGCAATAGCCCCGTGGTCAGCTTTGGGTCACCTCTGCCTTCATCGGCCCCCACTGAGCACCTCCATCCTCCTCCTGCCCCAGCAGCACCTCCCCACCAGCAGCTACCGCCACCTGCCGCAGGCCCCTCAGATCAAGCCCCACAGCCCCTATAGCTCTCCCCTGTGCTTTACCCCCAGCCCTGCCCTACACTTTCCCCCGGGCCTGCCCCATAACCCTCCCTCGCAGCACCTCCCAGCCCTGCCCCATACATCCCCACGGCATTTGGCCTTGTTGAACCTCACACCATTGGCCTTGTCCCATCGATCCAGCCTGTCCAGATCCCTCTGCAGAGCCTTCCGACCCTCCAGCAGATCGACACTCCCACCCAGCTCGCTGTCCTCTGCAAGCTGACTGAGGGTGCACTCGATCCCCTCCTCCGGGTGGTCGATAAAGACATGAAACAGAACCGGCCCCAGCACCGAGCCATGGGGAACACCACTGTGACCGGCCGCCAGCTGGACTGAACTCCATTCACCACCACGTACGCCCATCCACGCCACGGGCAGCCAGTTTCTCCAGGAGAATGCTGTGGGAAGCTGTGCCAAAGGCTTTGGTAACGTCTAGGTAGGCAACGTCCACAGCCTTTCCCTCGTCCACACCACCCCTTTCCTCCCTGGACCAAAGAGCCCACGGGGATGGCCAGAGAGCAGAGGCCCTGCGGGGAGGGCAGTCTCAGTCAGAGCAGCTGCTCAGGTCC
Source organism: Larus michahellis (assembly GCF_964199755.1). Classification (NCBI taxonomy): domain Eukaryota; kingdom Metazoa; phylum Chordata; class Aves; order Charadriiformes; family Laridae; genus Larus; species Larus michahellis. The sequence continues at coordinate 220,496,417 of NC_133896.1, forward strand.
CACCCAGATCCGAGCACCGCGCAGCCCCCAGCTCTCAGAAGGTTTCAAAAACCACAGGGCTGCTTCTTGAAAACATCCCCATTCCTAAAGTCATGGATGCTTCCCCTTCCCAGAGGGGCCAGCCAGAGCAGGTAGAATGGCAAGCACGGAGCCAGAACTGATGGTGGCACTGGAGCGTCACTGGGTGGGAAGGCAGCTGCCTGCAGAGGACACCAAGGCCTCTTTGCTTCAGCCAGCAGCCCCCAACAGCAGGAGAGAAACCCCCTGCCCGCCTGGTGTCCGTGCAGGCTGACGTTGCCAAGGACGGCGAGACGGGTGCGACAAGAGTTGGCACCAGGTGCCATGGTGAAGGCCTTGCGCTTGGGCTCCTTGAGGAGCACCGCTGGAGAAGGGCAGGGACAGAGCAGCCACCGGCGCACCTGGGGACACCTCCGTGTCCCACAGGAACCCTGGCACACCTGGAGGAGCCAGATACAGGAGCAATGCCTGGGGACAAGGCCCAGGGCGGGGGCACCCCGAGCTGCTGAGCGCCCCCAGGAGGGAGCTCTGCAGAGGCCGCTGCCACAGGGCTGGGTGGGAGCTGTTGGCTCGGGCCTGGCAGGGCCCCCGCCAGGGGAGAGCAGGGGCTGCCCTGTGCCGGTCCCAGCTGGTCCCGGCCGGTCCCAGCTGGTTCATAGCCACGGCACAGCCGGTCCCAGCCGGTCCCAGGCGTGGGCATCTCCATGGCGACCACCAGGGCTCTGTGACGCGGTCGCCGCATCATACCGAAGCCATTGTGACGCCGGTGACCGTGGGGGCATTTAAGGAGCGAGAGCCCAGGGGTACCCACTCCCAGGAGAGCAGCTCCCTCAAGAGGTAGCATCTCCCCTGGGTGACCATAGCAGATCGACGGCTGAGGACGCCGAAGACGCCAATGGAAGAGGAGGCAAACAGCCACTCCCAGCCCGACAAGGGGCTGCCGAGCCTGCAGAAGAGGCGCCAGGTGAGGGACGGGGCAGGAGGGAGAGGACGGTGGTGGGACGGGGCCGCACGGAGCTGCCTTGCTGCCAGGGCCGGGCTTGCTGGCATGACTGACTTGTAGGATAGCATGACTGGATGGAGAGATGAGGGGAGGGCAGTGGATGTTGTCTACCTTGGCTTCAGCAAGGCTTTCGATACGCTCTCCCACAGCATCCTCACAGGGAAGCTTAGGAAGTGTGGCTTAAGGGAATGGAGAGTGGGAGGGATTGAAAACTGGTTGAACGGTAGAGCTCAGAGGGCCGTGATCAGGGGCACAGAGTCTAGTTGGAGGTCAGTGACGAGTGGTGTTCCCCAGAGGTCAGTACGGGGTCCAGTCCTGTTCAATATATTCATCAAGGACCTGGATGAAGGGACTTGCACCCTCAGCAGGTTTGCTGACACTACAAAGTTGGGAGGGGTGGCTGATACACCGGAAGGCTGTGCCGCCGCACAGCGAGACCTAGAGAGGCTGGAGAGTTGGGCAGAGAGAAACCTTATGAAATTCAATGAGGGGAAAAGGGTAGGGTGCTGCGCCTGGGGAGGAATAACCCCATGCAGCCGTCCAGGTTGGGGGCTGACCTGCTGGAGAGCAGCTCTGCCAAGAGAGACCTGGGAGTCCTGGTGGGCAACAGGATGACCGTGAGCCGGCCAATGTGCCTTTGTGGCCAAGAAGGTCAATGGCATCCTGGGGTGCACCAAGAAGAGCGTGGCAAGCAGGTCGAGGGAGGTCCTCCTCCCCCTCCACTCTGCCCTGCTGAGGCCACATCTGCAGTACTGTGTCCAGTTCTGGGCTCCCCGGTTCAAGGACAGGGAACTGCTGGAGAGGGTACAGCAAAGGGCTACCGAGACGATGAGGGGACTGGAACAGCTCTCTTAGGAAGAAAGGCTGAGGGACTTGGGTCTTTTCAGTCTGGAAAAAAGAAGACTGAGGGGGGACCTTATCAGTGCTTAGAAATACTTAAAGGGTAGGTGTCAGGAGGATGGGGCCAGGCTCTTTTCAGTGGTGCCCAGTGACAGGACCGCGCACAAACGGGCAGCAACTTGAAGAGAGGAAGTTCCATCGAAACATGAGGAGGAACTTCCTCATGGAGGGTGACAGAGCACTGGAATGGGCTGCCCCGAGAGCTGGTGGAGTCTCCGTCTCTAGAGACATCCAAAACCCACCTGGACGCGTTCCTGTGCAACCTGCTCTGGGTGACCCTGCTCTGGCAGGGGGTTGGACTAGCTGATCGAGAGGTCCCTTCCAACCCCTATCATTCTGTGATTCTGTGGGGGCCGCTGTGCCAAGGCAGCCACCTCCACCCAAGGCCTTCTCCTCCTCCTGCCCACAGGTGGCCCACAGGCAACCAGAGGTAGCGCCGAAGGACAGGCAGAGCCAGGCCTTGACCCTCCATGGGGACAGGCTGCCACGGCTCCTCTGCCCAGAGACTTTGCAGGCCGCTGGGAGCCACCAGCCACCAATAGACACAGGAGCAATAAAGGACACAGCCCGGTGCCTCACGAGTGAGGTCCTGGCCAAGGTTTCCCTTGGAAGCAGGGCACCCAGCCAGCAGCCAGCAGCACCGCGGGACCGTGCACAATGCAAGGCTGCCGCCATGACTGAAATAATAGACAGAGGAGCTATAAAGGACACAGCCCGGTGCCTCACAAGTGAGGTCCTGGCCAAGGTTTCCCTTGGAAGCGGGGCACCCAGCCAGCAGCCAGCAGCACCGCGGGACCGTGCACATTGCAAGGCTGCCGCCATGACTGAAATAATAGACAGAGGAGCAATAAAGGACACAGCCCGGTGCCTCACGAGTGAGGTCCTGGCCAAGGTTTCCCTTGGAAGCGGGGCACCGAGCCATCAGCCAGCAACACTGCGGGACCGTGCAAAATGCAACGCTGTGGCCATGACTGAAATAATATCACCACCTGCAGCGCCACAGGGCACCGAGTCTGCCTTGGCTGCGGCAGAGGCAGAGGGGCAGGCACCTGCCCCATACAGCACCACCCCAGACTACAAGGACAAGATCGTCAAGACACAGTCCTGAGCATGGTCTGCTCGGCTGTGGACGTTTTCTGAGGCCAATAAAAGATGATGATTTTACCCCAGTGCTCGTCTGTACCTGGTCCGTCGCAGGAGAAAGACAGCTAGTGACCAACAACCCCAGGTCCTTTTCCACCAGGCAGCTCTCCAGCCACTCTTCCCCAGGCCTGGAGCGCTGCATGGGGTTGTTGTGACACAATTGCAGGACCACAGCCTACCAGGCTCTGCAGGACGTGGCCCTGTGCATGGTGACAAAGGCTGTGGTCAGCGCTCTGGTTGTCATCCAGCACAACCTGGCCCAAAGCACCCAGGCTCTCGGCAGGGACACCTCCCACTACACCAGGCTGCTCAAAGCCTCATCCAGCCTGGCCTTGAACACTTCCAGGGATGGGGCATTGACAGCTTCCCTGGGCAACCTGTTCCAGTGCCTCACCACCCTTAATACACAAGAAAGAAATTCTACCTGATATCCAATCTAAATCTACCCTCTTTCAGTTTGAAGCCGTTACCCCGTGCCCTGTCATTACACTCCCTGATAAAGAGTCCCTCCCCATCCTTCCTCTAGGGCCCCTTTAGGGACTGGAAGGCTGCTCTAAGGTCTCCCCGGAGCCTTCTCTTCTCCAGGCTGAACATCCCCAACTCTCTCCGCCTGTCCTCATAGCAGAGGTGCTCCAGCCCTCGGATCATCTTCGTGGCCCTCCGCTGGACCCCTTCCAACAAGTCCACGTCCTCCTTGTGCTGAGGACTCCAGAGCTGGACGCAGGACTCCAGGTGGGGTCTCACGGGAGTGGAGTAGAGGGGCAGAATCACCTCCCTCGACCTGCTGGCCACGCTTCTTTTGATGCAGCCCAGGACGCGGTTGGCTTTCTGGGCTGCGAGCGCGCATTGCCTGCTCACGTTGAGCTTCTCGTCCACCAGCACCCGCAAGTCCTTCTCCTCAGGGCTGCTCTCAAGCTATTCTCCGCCCAACCTGTATTTGTGCCTGGGATTGCCATCACCCAGGCGCAGGCTCTTGCACTCGGCCTGGTTGAACTTCATGAGGTTCACAGAGGCCCACCTCTCAAGTTTCTCCAGGTCCCTCTGGATGGCGTCCCTTCCCTCCAGTGTGTCGACCGTGCCACACAGCTTGGTGTCATCAGCAAACTTGCTGAGGGTGCACTCAGTCCCACTGTCCATGGCACTGACAAAGATCTTAAACAGCACTGGTCCCCGTACTGACCCCTGAGGAACACCACTCCTCACTGGTTTCCATGTGGATATTGAGCCATTCACTGCAAGCCTTTGAGTGGGCCCATCTAGCCAGTTCCTTATCCACCGAATGCTCCACCCATCAAATCCATGCTTTTCCAATGTAGAGACCAGGATGTCGTGCGGGACAGTGTCAAACGCTTTGCATAAGTCCAGCTAGATGATAAGCCCCCCCTGCATGGGGACAGGCTGCCACAGCTCCCCTGCCCAGAGACTTTGCAGGCCTCCGGGAGCTGCCGCGCACAGGTAGGGAGCCCGCGGGAGACGGGGCCAAACGTCTTCCCAACCCCGGGAGCTGCCGATGGGCAGGCGGGACATGCAGGAGGGGACAGGCGGGCTCGGCCCCTGTCACAAGCTGGGCCCACCGTGCCATGCCCAGCAGGCCGCCCGGGCATGCCAGGGGCGCTCCCGGGAGTCACCGTGGTCTGCGAGGGGACCAGTCCTCTCCCAGCTGGCTCTGGGACTGGCAGCAGCCGCCTGCGGAGACGAGCGCTGCCCGGGGGACTGGCGGGGGAGCCCGGCTGCAGGACCTCTTCCAGCCGAGCCGTGGGGACCAGGGCCACAGTCACACAGCCTGTCTCCTTGGCTTCTCTTGCAGTCAGACAGCGTGGTGCGCAGCAAGGCACTGCCCTGCAACAGGGTGGTGGTGCTGCAGGAAGACACTCAGCACAGGCAGGCAGCGACAGCCGGGCACGCAACCGCCGCTCGGCCATCAAGACGCGCCAGCAGCTGCTGCAAGCTGCCGCCTCTGCCACCAGCACCCTCGAACTCTCCTGCCACGGGCTGGCAAACGGCCAACAGCACTGCAGCCAGCGGCTGCCTATGGCCAGTCCCACCTCCTCGGGGCATCAACGGTGAGCGGGGCAGACCTGCGAGGGTGAGGAGCTTCAGGCCTGCCCGGCAGCTCCCTCCAGCCTACAGCGCAGCAGGGAAGGACGCCGCCCGGGACATCACAAACAAGGTTTTGTGTAGAGTTTTCACTGCAAGCCATGGACCCAGCCAGCAGCCAGCAGCACCACGGGGAAGGGCTGAAGCCGTGACACCAACATCAGACAAGGTGTTAGCAGCCAATGGAGGCAAGGCTTTTGCAGAGGATCCGGCCATCCTGCCCATCAAGACAGAGTCCCTGGAGGAGCTGGAGAGGAGCTGCCTGGCCCGCACCAGGCGCAGCCTGGCCCAACTCAGCAATGCCACCCTGCAGCAGCAGCAGGACAGCCCGGAGGAAAAGCCAGGGGCCTTGGCCGAGGAGCAGGAGAAGTGCAAAGACAGCAGTGACAAGGAGCTGTCCCAAGGGGAAGACATCAGCATCCACACTATCTGGGTCAACGCCTCGGTCCCGGAGCTCTTCCAGGACACCCACGATGGTCCCCAGGAGGAGTGCGGCCGGCCCAGCAGCCTGGGCACAGAGCTGGCAGGTGACATAGCTGGTGACCTGCAGAGCGCGTCTCCTGCCCTGCCTGGTCCCACAGATGCTGAGCCGGCAGCTTGTGCCCTGGCCGGAACTCCTGAGCAAGAGGGGCACCGCACACCTCTGGCTCCCACGGCACAAGAGGAGGCAAAGGCAACCGCTTCTCCCATCCCCAGCCAGCAGGCCCCTGCAGCAGAAGTAGAGAGCCGGGCACCTGCCCCATACACCCCTCCAGCCTACGAGGACGAGGCTCTGCAGGACACAGCCCTGAGCATGGTGAGAGAGGCCCTCATCAATTCTGTGCTTGTGAGGCAGCGCTTGCAGGCACAAAGTACGGATTCGGCAACAGCAGCATCACCACCTGCAGCGCCACAGGGCACCGAGTCTGCCTTGGCTGCAGCAGAGGCAGAGGGGCAGGCACCTGCCCCATACACCACCCCCCCAGACTACAAGGACGAAGATCGTCAAGACACAGTCCTGAGCATGGTCAGAGAGGCTCTCATAAATTCTCTCCTTCTGAGCCAGGAAAAACTGGCAAAAAGCAAGGCTGCAGCAGCAGCAGCAACACCATCTGCAGCGCCACAGGACGGCGAGTCTGCCTTGGCTGGAGAGCCTCGGGGAGAGGCCAGCTCAGCCCCTCTCATCCCATCGGCACGTGAGCATGGAGAAAACATGGCTTCTCCCATGTCTGAACACCACTACGGTGGGACCAGCACAGCCGCTATCTTCCCAGCACCATACGAGGATGAAGCGGCTGCTTCAGTGCCTGAAATCCCTCTGGCAGAAGCTGGCGCTCCGCACTTTGCCGCAGCAGCACAGGCAGAGAGCCAGGCACCTGCCCCGCGCAGCCCCACAGCCTACCAGGCTCTGCAGGACATGGCCCTGTGCATGGTGACAAAGGCTGTGGTCAGCACTCTGGTTGTCATCCAGCACAACCTGGCCCAAAGCAAGGCGGCAGCAACAGCAGCAACACCACCAGCAGCAGCTCCGGACACCGAGAGCCAGGCACCTGCCCCACACGGCCCCACAGCCTCCGACGAGGCTCTGCACGACACAGCCCTGTACACCGTGACGGAGGTCGTGGGCAAGGCTGTGACTGTCACCCAGCACGACCGGGCACAATGCGTGGACACCATGGCAGCAGCACCACCTGCAGAACCTTGGGACACCGAGTCTGCCTTGGCTGGAGAGCCTCAGGGAGAGGGCAACACAGCCCCTCTCACCCCAACAGCCCTCGGTGGCCAGGGGCTGGCAGGAGCTGGTACATCATGTATCCGCCAATGCTGTGGCAACATCCTAAAAGGCCACTAAATCCGTCAGGCACGATCTGCCTTCGATGAAGCCATGTTGGCTATCACCAGTCACCTTCTTATTTTCCATGTGCCTTAGCAGAGATTCCAGGAGCATCTGCTCCATGACCTTGCCGGGCACAGAGGTGAGACTGACCGGTCTGTCGTTCGCTGGCTCATCCTTTTTTGCCTTTTTGAAAACGGAGGTTACCTGTCCCCTTTTCCAATCAGCGGGAACTTCACCAGACTGCCATGACTTTTCAAATAGAATGGAAAGCGGCTTGGCCACTTCATCTGCCAGCTCCCTCAGGACCCGTGGATGGATTTCATCTGGTCCCATGGACTTACGCACCTTCAGGTTCCTCAGATGGTCCCGAACCTGATCTTCTCCTACAGTGGGCGGGTTTTCATTTTCATAGACCCTGCCTTTGCATTCTGCTACTTGGGTGGTGTGGTTGGAGCCCTTGCCGGTGAAGACCGAGGCAAAAATGTCATTCAGCACCTCAGCCTTCTCCATATCCTGGGTGACCACGTCTCCTGCCTCCTTCCTGAGAGGGCCCACCTCTTCCCTAGTCTTGCCTTTACCCCTGACGTACTTAGAGAAGCTTTTCTTGTTATCCTTGCTGCCCCTAGCCAGATTTAATTCTATCTGGGCTTTAGCTTGCCTAATCTGGTTCCTGGTCACTCAGACAGTTTCTCTGTATTCCACCCAGTCAACCCGTCCTTGCTTCCACCCTCTGTAGGCCTCCTTTTTGCTTTGGAGCTTGTCCAGGAGCTCTTTGTTAATCCACGCAGGCCTCCTGGCATTTTTGCCTGACTTCCTCATTCTTGGGATGCACCGTTCCTGAGCTGAGCTTGGAGGAGGTGATCCTTGAATAGTAACCAGCTCTCTTGGGCCCCTCTGCCCTCCAGTACTTTTTCCCATGTTACCCTGCCAAGCAGGTCCCTCAAGAGGCCAAAGTCTGCTCTCTTGGAGTCCAGGTAGCGAGCTTGCTGCGTGTTCTCCTCGCTGCCCCGAGGATCTTGAATTCTACCATTTCACGATCCCTGCAGCCGAGGCTACCCTTGAGCTTGACACTCGCCACCAGCCCCTCCTTGTTGCTAAGGACAAGGTCCAGCATAGTTCCTCTCCTTGTTGGCTCCTCCACCATTTGAGGAAGAAAAAATGTGTCATTGACACATTCCAAGAACTGCCTGGATTTCTTGTGCTCTGCTGTGTTGTCCCTCCAACAGGTATCGGGGTGGTTGAAGTCCCCCATGATGACCAGGCTCTGCGAACGCGATGCTGCTCCTATCTGTCTGTGCAGGGCCTCATTCGCTCTGTCGTCCTGGTCACATGGCCTGTAGCAGACCCCTACCGTAATGTCCCCTGCCCCTGCGTTCCCTTTAATCTTGACCCATAAGCTCTCTGCTGGGTCTTCATCCATGTCCAGGTGGAGCTCCATGTGGCATCCCCCTCTCCCAACAAGCCTAGTTTAAAGCCCGGTCAACGAGCCCCACTAGCTCATGAGCAAAGACCCACTTCCCCCTTTCAGAGAGATGAGCCCCGTTCGATTCAACGAGCCTGGTGCCGCGTAGGCCATCCCATTGTCAAAAAACCCAAAACTGTGGCGGTGACACCAGCCACGGAGCCACGTGTTGACAGATTGCACACGTCTGTTCCTTACAGTGTCCCTGCCTGTAACTGGGAGAACAGAAGAACAGACACCCTGCGCCCCAGACTGCCTCATTAACTTTCCCAACGCCCTCAAGTCTCTCTGGATTGCTCTTGGGCCATGTGTTGCCACCTCGTCACCACCCACGTGAAGGAGCAACAGCGGGTAGTAGTCCGAGGGCCAAAGCAGGCAGGGAACTTTCTGAGTGACGTCCCTAACCTGGGCCCCAGGGAGGCAGCAAACCTCCCTGTCAAGAGGGTCTGCCCAGCACATTGGGCCTTCTGTTCTCCTCAGAAGGGAGTCTCCTACTACTATAACCTGCCTCTTCTTCCTTGTAGAGGCAGGTTTTAAACCGGGGGTAGGCCTTACTGCTCCCGGCATCTCTTCTGGGGTAGCCAAACCATCTTCCATGCCATCCATGGGTTGGCCTACCTCCCCAAGAGCCTCGTACCTGTTGTGCAGAGGCACCTGGTTAGGGGATGTGGGCAAGGCGGGAGTTCGCTTGCCTCCCCTATTATGGACTACCCTCCATTCACTAGCCTCCTTTTGTCCACTGCCTTCAGTCTGGCAGGGGCAAGGTACCAGATCTCCTTCAGCTCGGGGTCTTTTTGGTGGCTTTTCTGGTTTTTTACTCGGGGAGGTCAGAGTCTGAGTCCAACAATCAATTTCTTTCTCACTCTCCCTGATGCTCCGCAGCCGTTCTACTTCCTCTTTTAGCTCTGCTACCAGGCTGAGGACATCATCTACCTGGCCACACCTCACGCAGCTGTCACCTCTTCTACCATCCACTAGCCCTGAGAGGTGAAGGCACTGCCTGCAGCCAGCGACCTGGGTGGCTGCGTGCTTCCAGGGGAGCTCAGTTTGTACGGCCACGTCTGCTCTGGCAAGTGCAGACGACTCCAGAGGCTGCATCTTTCGGATAGAGACTGTGGCTGAGCTTCCCTCCCGAGCCCTTCCCGTGCAAACTGCTGCGCCGCGCTCCCTAGGGCCGCCTTCTGAGGGGATGGGAGCTGGCTGCTGCCGCTGCGGGCTCCGCACCGGCCGCCTCAGCCGCTGCCGCCGAGCTGCGGGCTCCCTGCGGGTCCCTGCCGCTGCCCGGGCTTCTCTCCTGTTTCTATTTCATGATAAAATGAGTTAAATAGTAGTCTGTGCTGTACCGATTCCCTTATTCTTTTATTTCGCTATTATAAACCAAAGTCTGGGAACTTACCCGTCCCCTCCTAGTAGTTACTACGCACTGGCTGCAGTTTGCCATAACCAGAGTCAAGGAGCTTACCCCAAACAGGACCAGAAGAGGTCCGGTCAGGGCCATAGTGATCGGCGGTCACAGCCCGAAGGGGTTGCAGCCCTTGGCAGACCTTTCAAGCCGCACCACTCGTTCCCCTCCGGTCTTGCCCTCTTCCTTAATCTTTTAAGGGGTAACCTTCAATCAAGAAACACTCTTTGATTAAATTGACAACAATAAAGCCTAACCCATGGTAGGTTATATAGGGGAGTGGTGGCCCCACAGCGAATGCACAAAAATTCTAAACTGTTTCCTAGATCCTTGACTTCTTTTTTGGAAAATGATATATTTTAAAACATGTAGAACACTTTGCCCTTAAAAATAAACACCACCGTTTACACAATGGACTAAATCACCTTTCCTAATAGGTATTTATCCCTGTCCACTAATTCTACAGGAGTAGTTACAATGAAATTCCCACAGCAACTTAGCTTATGCTTCTTGATGAAGGTCTCTTTAAGTTCGTCTGATGGTTAGCTTGGCTTCTCCGGGCTCAGATGTGACTCTCCACTCCTTCACTGGACCTTTCACTCGCGACACATGTGTCAAATCCTAATGGTGGTGTTTGAGCCACCATCGCAATCTCTCGTAGTTCTTTTAACCTTTTTCCAATGGATATTATATATTTTTGGATACTATAATCTTCAACTACATTATTCCCCAGGGGCATCCCTTGGGAGTAAGGCATTCCATATAACATTTCATATGGCGATAATCCAGTCTCACTGTGTGGCTTAGTTCTTATGTTTAATAGTGCCAATGGTAGGCATTTCGTCCAGGACATCTGTGTCTCAATCATTAATTTAGCCAGTTGCTGTTTTATTGTTTGATTCGTTCTTTCTACTTTCCCTGAGCTTTGTGGGTGCCACGGAGTGTGGTATTCCCATTGAATACCTAATGACTGACATAATAATTTTATTATTTTAGAAGTAAAATGTGTGCCCTGATCAGAATCAATATACTGGATTATCCCATATCTAGGTATTAAGTGTTCTAATAAGATTTTTACTACCATCTGTGCCGTAGCTCGTGCTACAGGGTAAGCTTCTACCCATTGTGTTAAATGATCTACTATTACTAGTAAATATTTTGTTCTCCCTACCTTAGGCAATTCAGTAAAATCGACTTGTATTCTTTCAAAAGGTCTATAAGCTGTTTTCCTTCCTCCCGTGGCTGCTTGTCGAAACACTTTCTTGTTTACTTTTTGACAAGTTAAACATCCTCGCGTGATTTGCTTTGCTATTTCAAAAATCTCAATACAGCCAAATTGTTTAAGGAAATGATCACTTACCGCCTTTGTACCCCAATGTGTTTGTGTGTGTAATCGTTCTAATATTTGCCTGGCATAAGCTTTTGGCAACATCTCTCGCCCGTTGGGCAGCATCCATTTTCCCTGTTCTAACTTAGCTCCTATTTTCTCTAATTTTGCCTGTTCCTCAGGGGTAAATTTCTTTTCTTTCTCCTCTAGTTCTTTTTCACTAATGTCTCCTTGTGCTTGTACTACATTAATTTTAGCGACCTGAGTCCTCAGGGCTGCTTCCTGGGCCTCTCTATCGGCTAGGTTATTCCCTCTGGTTCGATAATCTAATCCCCTTTTGGTGTCCTCTCACATGTACCACTGCTATGTCCTTTGGTTTTCTTAACGCCTTTAAAATTTTCACTATTAGTTCTTGATGTATTAGATTCCTTCCTTGGGTATTAATTAAACCTCTTTCCTCCCAAATTTTTCCAAAAGTGTGGACTACTCCATACGCATATTTAGAATCCGTAAATATGGTCCCGCTTTTTCCTTGTAATAATTCCAGGGCTCTACAAAGGGCATACAGCTCGCAAGCTTCAGCTGACCATGATGGACTCAGAGGTCCTGATTCTGTAAGTTCTAAATTTTTATTAATTACGGCATACCCTGATTTTCTCCTCCCTTCCACCACACGGGAGGAGCCATCTACAAATAACACTTCTGCATTTTCTAACTCAGTATCTCTTAAGTCTGGCCTCACCTTAGTCTGGGTCTCAATTACCTCTAAACAATTATGTTGTACTTCCTTTGATGGCTCTCCAAACAAAAACTGTGCTGGACTCTGAGCAGAAGTCACCCTCAGTTCTAAATCGGGGGAGTCTATTAATATTGCTTCATATTTCAAGATCCGGCTGTCCGTTCAGCATTTTTCTGCCTTTTGTTGTAAAACACTCCTGACATTGTGTGGGGTATACACTTTTAAAGGAGCACTAAAGGTAATTTTCCGAACTTCCTCTATTAATAATGCGGTAGCTACCAAAGCTTGGAGACAAGCAGGCCATCCTCTACTTACTGGATCAAGTAATTTAGAACAGTACCCCACAGGTTTTTTTATTCCTGCCCAGTCTCGAGTAAGAACTCCATATGCTGTCTGATTTGATGTATTCACAAAAAGATGGAAAGGTTTTTCTAAATCTGGGAGGCTCAGTACAGGTGCTTGTATTTATTTCCTCAAATTTCTGGTCATCTTCTGTAAGCCACTTAAGTTGGTTACTAGTTAATTTTTCATATAGAAATTTTACCTTGTCACTATAATTTTCAAGCCATGATCTACAATATCCTAATAATCCCAATATTTGCCGAACCTCCTTTTTAGTTTGTGGGGGTCTTAAAGATAGAATCCCAGATACCCTACCAGAAGCTAGTTTCTTCTTTCCCTTACTTAGCCAATGTCCTAAGTATTTTACTTCCTGTTCTACAAACTGTAGTTTTGATCGGGACACTTTCAATCCCTTCTCCCCTAGAAAATTTAACAATTTAATAGTAGCTTCTCGGGTCCCCTCTTCAGTTTCTCCTGCTACTAAGAAATCATCTACATATTGCAATAATTTTATCTCCTGGGGTAATGTAAAATCCTGTAAGATTTTCTCTAAAGTTTGCCCAAATAAATTTGGTGACTCCGTAAACCCCTGTGGTAATACCGTCCATCTTAATTGCTGTTTCCGTCCCGTTTCGGGGTCCTCCCACTCGAAAGCAAAATAATCTCTAGATCCCTCGTCCAGAGGACAGGCCCAAAAAGCATCTTGCAAATCTATCACACTATACCAAGTATGTCTGGGAGAAATATGACTTAATAAAGTATAGGGATTTGCCACTACAGGGAATTTAGTAATCGTTCGCTGATTTACAGCTCTGAAATCCTGTACCATTCTGTATGACCCGTCCGGTTTCTTTACAGGGAGGATGGGTGTATTATGAGGTGACATACATGGTTCCAAGGTTCCTTTTTCCAAAAGTCTGTCAACTACAGGTTTTAATCCTTTTCGACCCTCCATGGGTATAGGGTATTGCTTGATTCTAATCGAACGATGTGGATCTATTATTTGAACGCTTATGGGGTCCATTTTTATTTTTCCAGTTTCCCCTTCTTTATACCACACCGAGGGGTTAATAGCTTCTTCATCCTCCTGTGTTAAAGTATATAATTTGATCTGCAGTTTGTTCCCCTCACTCTGAATGCTCAAGTTTAACTTCAAAATCAGATCCCTTCCTAGTAAATTGTATTCCGCTTCAGGGAGCAAAAGTAAATCATTAAGACAAATTTTCGTTTCTGTTTCTACTTCTACATCTTTCAAGATAGGGACTTTAAAAGGTTCTCCTTTTGCCCCGACTACTGACATATAGTTCTTCCCTATCTCTATTCCTTTTGGAAGTTTCTGAATGGTTGATTTTTCAGCTTCCGTATCCACTAAAAATAAAACCTCCTCCTTATGGGGACCTATTAATAATTTTATCAAGGGCTCTGTTGAAGTCCCCAAAAGATATAGCGGAGGATTGTTAGGATATGGAGGTGGTAAGTTATCCAGTGGTTCCCCTTTATCATCTTTTTCCTTCCCTTTTTCGTCTTTGTTTCCTTCTTCTTTCTCAGACTTTTCATCCGTTTTTAATGTAAGTATTGAAGCCGGAAAAGGACGTGAAGTCCTGATCCATAATCCTGCATAATCACTTTCCTCCTGACTAAAAGGTTCCTTTGAATTAACATATAGATTTAAGGCCTGGCAAATCCAGTCTTCAAAGGATCCAAAAACAGGCCAAAAGACATGTGGTTTTAAAAGTTTCTTCGGCCATTCAATCATACAATAGTGAACTAATTTTAATTTACTTTTTCCTTTTCTGGGGCCCCTTTCATTCCAATTCCTAATCATTATTCCTAATGGACTTTCCAATGGTATATCTGGTAATTTGCTCCCTTTCCTCTGGTCCTGGGTCTTCGATTTTGTCTGACCCATCTAGGAATTTTACTGTGACAATTCCTACAGCCCTTGGTTACCAGTAAGAGTGTCTTGCAGGGGGTTTAGGACCAATCACCCACCCACGAATCCTATAGGAATTGCTTCGGTCCTTCACCGGCCAAGTCCCTCGCGGGAGACTGGAACCGCGGTTAGAAGACCTCCGCAATCACTTCGGAACCAGGTTCCGTCTCAATCACACTCTTACACACAGGCAACCGAATCCCACCCAACCGAACGGTATACACTTTAAATACTTACGACTCCGTCATCTTCGTTCGGATCTTCGCGCGCAGAATTACGGGTAAAATAAACTGCTGCAGCCGGCACGGGAGCTCATAAAAATAAAAATCAAAATCTTTTCTTTGCTTGCCTTTACTCAGGTTCAGGATGGTGTTAGTCCTGACCTGACCTGATCAGGAGCCACCTAATGGTGGGGCGCCCCTCCTAGATCAAGTCAGAATTCAGGAACTAAGACAATCCCGGACGAGCACCCAAATTGTGATAAACGATTTAATTGCAAACAGGATTCCAATTAGAATTTATAATTTATTAAAGGAATAAAGGCAAGCAAACAGCGCTGGGTGTGCCGGGAGTCTCTGCCCAACCAAGACACATGCCTTACAGACCCCATTTTTGGTTTCTATCTCCTATACAAATACATATTCATAACTGCCTCTAAAATGGTTGGCCCTTGCCAAAAATGGGTGTATGCCCCCTCTTACAGGTCACTATGCAGATAACAACAGGACCGGCTTAAGTTGGTATTCTAGAATGTTCGCCAGCTGGCTCCTGCAAAACACAGACACGATAGACACACCGTCTCATCTGCGGCCATACAGACAAAACAACCAAAGGTCACACTTCACCCTGTGGCCCTAACACTGTTCCACACTGACACGAATCAGTTAAGCACATTTCACACCCCCTAAACACAACATGGCTCCAGCCTCCTCTGTGCTGGCAGGTCCCATCTCTGCTCAAAGCCGGCTGGTCCACGCTGCGTGCCGTCACGCGGAAGACGGAACAACCAGCCAGCCGACGAATACAGCCAACCAAAGATGGAGAAAAGCTCACCGAAATCAAGGGCCTGCCCTCGCTGTCAGTGGTTCAGGTCCAGCTGGGACTATGGCTTAAACCGAGGAGATGTTCACATCTCCCTTGCAGAGCAGGGCACAGACCCCCTTCTCCCTGTACGCCAGCAGCCACGGGGAGAAATTAAAACCAGAATAAATCCCAGGGTGCAGAGCACGTATACAGACCTTTCCAAGGGAAAAGCAAACAGGACACTTGGTGGGACCAATCCACATGCAGCTCAATCCTTCTGAAGAAAAGTGGTGTGCTCCTACTCATAGTTCCAGTAGCTACATGGCCAAGGCACCAGAAAGTCCTTCAGCACACGTGAGAAGAGATGCCCGTACCCACAGCCAAGGGGAAGAGACTGTCCTGTTAGGGCCTATGTTATGGCGGGGCAAGAGGGGGGAGAAGGAAAACCTAAGCTGCCTCTGCCTGCGTTATAAGAAGGTACGGACCCTAGTGACCCAGCCAGCAGCACTCAACCATT
Organism: Larus michahellis; assembly: GCF_964199755.1. Taxonomy (NCBI): domain Eukaryota; kingdom Metazoa; phylum Chordata; class Aves; order Charadriiformes; family Laridae; genus Larus; species Larus michahellis. The sequence goes on from NC_133896.1 coordinate 220,512,139, forward strand.
GTGGTGGGGCTGGTGCACTCTCAGGGATGGAGAAGACCTGCGAGGAGGGCGGGACTGTGTGGAGAAGAGGCTGGTCTGACGGGAGAAACGTGGGCAGCTGAGAACAAGGAGGACTGGAGGATGCTCAGGTGTTTGCAGCATGTGTAAAACACAGCTGTGGAAACAGAGGGCTTACACACGGCAGGAGGGATCCCAGGGTGACTGTCCTGTGGGGTGACAGTGGTCTCGGAGGGAAATGGTGGCTCCCATGCAGTTGCTGCATCTCATCACGGTGCACAGCTGCTTCACGGCTGCAACTCCATCTGTGCTGCCCTACACCCCAGGGATCCCTGACAGGCACGGGATTGCAAGGAAAACTGTAGGAGAGGAAGCTCGGTGCTCATCTCCGGCGGGGTCATGGAGGCAAACGGCTCTTCCTCACCAGGCGGATCTGAGCCCTCCCAGCTGGCCCCCTCGGCAGGCTGGGGTTTGCCTTGCAGGAAGGGGCAGCAGGGGAGGTTCTGCTCTCCAGTCCCCATTCAGATGGCAGGTCCACATCCCATCCCTGCCTGTGTCAGGCCATGATGGCAGGCGTGTCGCTGAGCTCTGGAAAAGAAGACACACAGTGAGCTACCGAAATATCTGCAGTTCTTTTGCCAGCCATCATGAGCAAACAGAACCGGGCTGAAAACACGGGCAGCCCAGGTTGTGTCATTCTGTCTGGATGACAGAGCTCCATGGGGGCAGAAACATGGTGCACGGGAGGGTCCCCAGCCGATCCCACCCTGCCTTGCAGACCCAAGAGGCCTCGGCACCTCCGGGCTCTCTTTTCACAGCATCACAGAGCAATGCGTGTTGGAGGGGACGTCTGGAGGTCTCTGCCCCAACCTCTGCTTGAAGCAGGGCTAATTACATCAGGATGCTCAGGGCTTCAAACATCTCTGAGGGCAGATATTCCCCACTCGGGCCCCTCTTCCCGTATCTGACCACCCTCATGGGCAAGATTTCTTTTTCTCTCCTTATGGCCACCCAAAGTTTCCAAGGTTACAGCTTGTGCTGTTGCTACTGCACATCTGAGAGACATCTGACTCTGTCTTCTCTACCCTCTCCCATTAGATGGTTGCAGAGACAGCGATAAGACGCCCCTTGACCTTCTCTTTCACTGTGCAAATCCAGATTTCAAACGTCTCGTCCTCCAGCTCAGCGGCCCCATTGACCTCACTCCCGTTTGTCACAATCTGCTTGGTGCTGGGCAGTGGGAACCGGACCCAGTGCCTAGATATGGCCTCACCGGTGCTGCACAGAGAGGAGAAATCACTGCCACCTGAGACTGAGACAACCCAAGATGCAGCCGTCCTTCACCACAGCATGGGCACCCATCACCAACCCATCCATCAGGACGCTGGTGCCTCCACGGAGATGGCCTAAGCAGGATGTGGCTCCTGGCTCTCCTTGCCCTACTCACCTGCCCTCAACCTGTTGTAGGTGCCGCTCTCCAGCACCGGGCCACCATCATGGGCACAGCAGGAGAAACTCCGCTCTCGCCACCTGCGCGGGGCAAAGCACCTGGGTCAGGCCACCGCTTGCTGTGCTTCCCCTCGCAGCTCCCCGCTGCCCTGGACACCTTTTTTCTATTTTTTCGAGGCAGGGTCTCCCCTGGTATTTGGGGATTTGCTCAGGTCCTTACCGAGAAGGGACTCCAGTGCATGACTAGACTATGCATGAGCTTCACTATGCCAGTTCAGAGACAGAGAGAGCTCATGGGACTAAAACCAGACCAACAGCGCTATCGACTGGCTTTTCCGTATGGCAAGCCTGATCTTAAGAGTCGGGGGCCCAACTAAGTCAGCCCTCAGGGCTCCTTCTCTAATCACTGGAGGAAGACAGGAATTTCCAGAGGTGATCCATTCCTTCTTGCTTTATGATGGAAGATCGATCTCTCTCGACTGTAGATGGAGCCTAGATGATCAGCTTACATTAAATCCCTAACCTGCCCATGGCTAAATTCAGAACTGATGAATTCCACCCAAAAGAGACAGCAACACAGCTGCCTTATGCTAGGAGCTGCTTTGCAACAGGCTTCAGCGGGTCACCTTGTCATAGAAGAAGATCCGGTCAGTCAAGCAGGACCTGCCTTTCATAAACCTATGCTGATGGGGCCTGATGGCCTGGTCGTCCTGTACATGCCGCCTGATGGCACTCAAGAGTATCTGCTCCATAACCTTTCGTGACACATCATCGCTGCCCCGGTGACATCGCAGTGTCCCAAATGACAGCACCACCCCCCCAGACACACACACACCCCTTTCTTATTCCCCCCAAAAAAGGAGCAAAACGACCAGACCCAGGGCTGGCCCCTTCCCCTCAGGGGGGCTCCGCCACCGCCTGCAAACCTGGGCTGGGGCATCTCTCGAGCAGTACGAGACACGTACAACGAGGCACCTGGAAAACAAAAATCCCCAATTAGAGTTCAGCGTGCTAAAAAAATAGCACAGAAGAGAGTAGAGGAATTCCGTCAGAGCGAGGGATGGGACAGCAGCTGAGCTACAGGAGGATTCTAGGGAAACACCTCAGCTCCAAATACAGCACAACCTTCAAAAGCCAGCGCCAGCTCAACTCTTAAAGTCAGGATTAAGACTAACCGATGCCATTTTGAACACGTCCTTAGCACAACGGCAAACCCTCCGGCTGGCGCTGGGAAACGCCGGGCCACTTCCTCCCAGCGCGGCCGCAGGGAGATCCACTGCCTTGCGTGCGGGGCGGCAGGAGCGGGCTGGGCCGTAACCGGAATCGATGCTGACGGAGCCACCGCCGCAACTACAGCCCTCGCGCTGCTGCCGCTGCCCACCTCGCTCGCTGGGTCGATGCAGCTAAGAGGGACGGGTCAAACCCTGACTAGCAAAAAGGAACAATAAAGAACAAAGCTCGGTCGTTCGCTTCATGTCAAAAAGGTGTGCCCACGTTTACAGACACTCATTACAAATACTTACACTCTAACAGTATTCGACTTTCCTCTGGCACCAGTTTAGCTCGCACAGCTGTGAGTTGATACCACTACATTAGCTCTCTCCAAAATACAGAGTTATAATTGGACTACAGGGGTTTTTGCGTGCCACCCAAGGAGGAGGGACATCCAGCCAGCTGCACTGCCCCAGAGAGATGCTACTGGGCTGCCAGGGGAACGTGCCACTGAAAGCCAGACAGAAAGAAAGTACTTCAGAGCACGCCGTCTAAATATCAGGAAAAAACCACAACAACCGGTTACATTCAGCTGCCTCTCTTTATAAAGCTTTACAACTAACACCTCACTGCTTAAGGACACCTCCTAAACTGCATGCTACAGCTAGACCCCCCGGCAGCGCTCCCTGGGGTCCGGCACTTCGAGAGCAGGGCGCGCCGGGCCCAGCCGCCCCCTCCGAGCCCAGCGCCGCCCGGCGTCCCCCCAACCCCGAGAGCCCCCGGCCCCGGCGGCAGCAGCCGGGGCCCTTCCCCGCCCCTGCGGCCGCCGCGACCCGCCCGCCGCCGCCGCCGGAGCCCCCCGGGCCGCCTCTGCCCGACCCGCGCCGGGAGCGGCAGAGGCCGCCCGGCCCCAGCCAGGAGCAGCTGAGCCGGGCGGGGCCGCCCCTGCTCCCCCCGGCCGGGCACGGGCTCGGTCCCGAAACCCCCCCAGCGACCCCGCGGCAGCGCTCGGCCCGGGGACGCTGCCGCCCTCGCCCACCCCGGCAGGGCAGGGCAGGGCAGGGCAGGGCAGGGCAGGGCAGGGCCGGGCCCGCACCCGCCCGCCGAGGCTCCGGCCGGGGGATCCCACAACGCGCCCCGGCGCGGCTCCCGCGGCCGCAGCGGAACGAAACTCCGACACCGGCCCCGCCGCGGCTCTGCTGGGCACCGCGGGCGGCCCGCCCCGCCCCGCCCGCAATTAACACCGCGGCGGGGAGAGGCACCGAGGCGTAAAAACCTGCTGTGCGCTGGGCTGGGCTGGCCACTACTCGAACGACACACGCCCTCTTTAACCTCTCTCCCCTCCCAGAAGAGAAGCGAGAGAGAATAAGGCAGACGGAGGCTTATGGGTCGGAAAGAAACTAAACGACTTTAATGAAATCTTAACAGTAACAATAAAAGATGACCATACTACTAAAAAAGGGAAAAATACAATATACGCAAACCCAGTATCAGAGTCCTCCTCGGACGCCGGCCGTTGAAGGAAGAGGCTGACCCGTTGGTCCCTCAGCTTTTATACTGAGCACGATGCCCATGGGATGCAATAGCCCCGTGGTCAGCTTTGGGCCACCTCTGCCTTCATCGGCCCCCACTGAGCACCTCCATCCTCCTCCTGCCCCAGCAGCACCTCCCCACCAGCAGCTACCGCCACCTGCCGCAGGCCCCTCAGATCAAGCCCCACAGCCCCTATAGCTCTCCCCTGTGCTTTACCCCCAGCCCTGCCCTACACTTTCCCCCGGGCCTGCCCCATAACCCTCCCTCGCAGCACCTCCCAGCCCTGCCCCATACATCCCCACGGCATTTGGCCTTGTTGAACCTCACACCATTGGCCTTGTCCCATCGATCCAGCCTGTCCAGATCCCTCTGCAGAGCCTTCCGACCCTCCAGCAGATCGACACTCCCACCCAGCTCGCTGTCCTCTGCAAGCTGACTGAGGGTGCACTCGATCCCCTCCTCCGGGTGGTCGATAAAGACATGAAACAGAACCGGCCCCAGCACCGAGCCATGGGGAACACCACTGTGACCGGCCGCCAGCTGGACTGAACTCCATTCACCACCACGTACGCCCATCCACGCCACGGGCAGCCAGTTTCTCCAGGAGAATGCTGTGGGAAGCTGTGCCAAAGGCTTTGGTAACGTCTAGGTAGGCAACGTCCACAGCCTTTCCCTCGTCCACACCACCCCTTTCCTCCCTGGACCAAAGAGCCCACGGGGATGGCCAGAGAGCAGAGGCCCTGCGGGGAGGGCAGTCTCAGTCAGAGCAGCTGCTCAGGTCCCACCCAGATCCGAGCACCGCGCAGCCCCCAGCTCTCAGAAGGTTTCAAAAACCACAGGGCTGCTTCTTGAAAACATCCCCATTCCTAAAGTCATGGATGCTTCCCCTTCCCAGAGGGGCCAGCCAGAGCAGGTAGAATGGCAAGCACGGAGCCAGAACTGATGGTGGCACTGGAGCGTCACTGGGTGGGAAGGCAGCTGCCTGCAGAGGACACCAAGGCCTCTTTGCTTCAGCCAGCAGCCCCCAACAGCAGGAGAGAAACCCCCTGCCCGCCTGGTGTCCGTGCAGGCTGACGTTGCCAAGGACGGCGAGACGGGTGCGACAAGAGTTGGCACCAGGTGCCGTGGTGAAGGCCTTGCGCTTGGGCTCCTTGAGGAGCACCGCTGGAGAAGGGCAGGGACAGAGCAGCCACCGGCGCACCTGGGGACACCTCCGTGTCCCACAGGAACCCTGGCACACCTGGAGGAGCCAGATACAGGAGCAATGCCTGGGGACAAGGCCCAGGGCGGGGGCACCCCGAGCTGCTGAGCGCCCCCAGGAGGGAGCTCTGCAGAGGCCGCTGCCACAGGGCTGGGTGGGAGCTGTTGGCTCGGGCCTGGCAGGGCCCCCGCCAGGGGAGAGCAGGGGCTGCCCTGTGCCGGGCACGGCTGGTCCCGGCCGGTCCCAGCTGGTTCAGAGCCACGGCACAGCCGGTCCCAGCCGGTCCCAGGCGTGGGCATCTCCATGGCGACCACCAGGGCTCTGTGACGCGGTCGCCGCATCATACCGAAGCCATTGTGACGCCGGTGACCGTGGGGGCATTTAAGGAGCGAGAGCCCGGGGGTACCCACTCCCAGGAGAGCAGCTCCCTCAAGAGGCAGCATCTCCCCTGGGTGACCATAGCAGATCGACGGCTGAGGACGCCGAAGACGCCAATGGAAGAGGAGGCGAACAGCCACTCCCAGCCCGACAAGGGGCTGCCGAGCCTGCAGAAGAGGCGCCAGGTGAGGGACGGGGCAGGAGGGAGAGGACGGTGGTGGGACGGGGCCGCACGGAGCTGCCTTGCTGCCAGGGCCGGGCTTGCTGGCATGACTGACTTGTAGGATAGCATGACTGGATGGAGAGATGAGGGGAGGGCAGTGGATGTTGTCTACCTTGGCTTCAGCAAGGCTTTCGATACGCTCTCCCACAGCATCCTCACAGGGAAGCTTAGGAAGTGTGGCTTAAGGGAATGGAGAGTGGGAGGGATTGAAAACTGGTTGAACGGTAGAGCTCAGAGGGCCGTGATCAGGGGCACAGAGTCTAGTTGGAGGTCAGTGACGAGTGGTGTTCCCCAGAGGTCAGTACGGGGTCCAGTCCTGTTCAATATATTCATCAAGGACCTGGATGAAGGGACTCGCACCCTCAGCAGGTTTGCTGACACTACAAAGTTGGGAGGGGTGGCTGATACACCGGAAGGCTGTGCCGCCGCACAGCGAGACCTAGAGAGGCTGGAGAGTTGGGCAGAGAGAAACCTTATGAAATTCAATGAGGGGAAAAGGGTAGGGTGCTGCGCCTGGGGAGGAATAACCCCATGCAGCCGTCCAGGTTGGGGGCTGACCTGCTGGAGAGCAGCTCTGCCAAGAGAGACCTGGGAGTCCTGGTGGGCAACAGGATGACCGTGAGCCGGCCAATGTGCCTTTGTGGCCAAGAAGGTCAATGGCATCCTGGGGTGCACCAAGAAGAGCGTGGCAAGCAGGTCGAGGGAGGTCCTCCTCCCCCTCCACTCTGCCCTGCTGAGGCCACATCTGCAGTACTGTGTCCAGTTCTGGGCTCCCCGGTTCAAGGACAGGGAACTGCTGGAGAGGGTACAGCAAAGGGCTACCGAGACGATGAGGGGACTGGAACAGCTCTCTTAGGAAGAAAGGCTGAGGGACTTGGGTCTTTTCAGTCTGGAAAAAAGAAGACTGAGGGGGGACCTTATCAGTGCTTAGAAATACTTAAAGGGTAGGTGTCAGGAGGATGGGGCCAGGCTCTTTTCAGTGGTGCCCAGTGACAGGACCGCGCACAAACGGGCAGCAACTTGAAGAGAGGAAGTTCCATCTAAACATGAGGAGGAACTTCCTCATGGAGGGTGACAGAGCACTGGAATGGGCTGCCCCGAGAGCTGGTGGAGTCTCCGTCTCTAGAGACATCCAAAACCCACCTGGACGCGTTCCTGTGCAACCTGCTCTGGGTGACCCTGCTCTGGCAGGGGGTTGGACTAGCTGATCGAGAGGTCCCTTCCAACCCCTATCATTCTGTGATTCTGTGGGGGCTGCTGTGCCAAGGCAGCCACCTCCACCCAAGGCCTTCTCCTCCTCCTGCCCACAGGTGGCCCACAGGCAACCAGAGGTAGCGCCGAAGGACAGGCAGAGCCAGGCCTTGACCCTCCATGGGGACAGGCTGCCACGGCTCCTCTGCCCAGAGACTTTGCAGGCCGCTGGGAGCCACCAGCCACCAATAGACACAGGAGCAATAAAGGACACAGCCCGGTGCCTCACAAGTGAGGTCCTGGCCAAGGTTTCCCTTGGAAGCGGGGCACCCAGCCAGCAGCCAGCAGCACCGCGGGACCGTGCACATTGCAAGGCTGCCGCCATGACTGAAATAATAGACAGAGGAGCTATAAAGGACACAGCCCGGTGCCTCACAAGTGAGGTCCTGGCCAAGGTTTCCCTTGGAAGCGGGGCACCCAGCCAGCAGCCAGCAGCACCGCGGGACCGTGCACATTGCAAGGCTGCCGCCATGACTGAAATAATAGACAGAGGAGCAATAAAGGACACAGCCCGGTGCCTCACGAGTGAGGTCCTGGCCAAGGTTTCCCTTGGAAGCAGGGCACCCAGCCAGCAGCCAGCAGCACCGCGGGACCGTGCACAATGCAAGGCTGCCGCCATGACTGAAATAATAGACAGAGGAGCTATAAAGGACACAGCCCGGTGCCTCACGAGTGAGGTCCTGGCCAAGGTTTCCCTTGGAAGCGGGGCACCCAGCCAGCAGCCAGCAGCACCGCGGGACCGTGCACAATGCAAGGCTGCCGCCATGACTGAAATAATAGACAGAGGAGCTATAAAGGACACAGCCCGGTGCCTCACAAGTGAGGTCCTGGCCAAGGTTTCCCTTGGAAGCGGGGCACCCAGCCAGCAGCCAGCAGCACCGCGGGACCGTGCACATTGCAAGGCTGCCGCCATGACTGAAATAATAGACAGAGGAGCTATAAAGGACACAGCCCGGTGCCTCACAAGTGAGGTCCTGGCCAAGGTTTCCCTTGGAAGCGGGGCACCCAGCCAGCAGCCAGCAGCACCGCGGGACCGTGCACATTGCAAGGCTGCCGCCATGACTGAAATAATAGACAGAGGAGCAATAAAGGACACAGCCCGGTGCCTCACGAGTGAGGTCCTGGCCAAGGTTTCCCTTGGAAGCGGGGCACCGAGCCATCAGCCAGCAACACTGCGGGACCGTGCAAAATGCAACGCTGTGGCCATGACTGAAATAATATCACCACCTGCAGCGCCACAGGGCACCGGGTCTGCCTTGGCTGCAGCAGAGGCAGAGGGGCAGGCACCTGCCCCATACAGCACCACCCCAGACTACAAGGACAAGATCGTCAAGACACAGTCCTGAGCATGGTCTGCTCGGCTGTGGACGTTTTCTGAGGCCAATAAAAGATGATGATTTTACCCCAGTGCTCGTCTGTACCTGGTCCGTCGCAGGAGAAAGACAGCTAGTGACCAACAACCCCAGGTCCTTTTCCACCAGGCAGCTCTCCAGCCACTCTTCCCCAGGCCTGGAGCGCTGCATGGGGTTGTTGTGACACAATTGCAGGACCACAGCCTACCAGGCTCTGCAGGACGTGGCCCTGTGCATGGTGACAAAGGCTGTGGTCAGCGCTCTGGTTGTCATCCAGCACAACCTGGCCCAAAGCACCCAGGCTCTCGGCAGGGACACCTCCCACTACACCAGGCTGCTCAAAGCCTCATCCAGCCTGGCCTTGAACACTTCCAGGGATGGGGCATTGACAGCTTCCCTGGGCAACCTGTTCCAGTGCCTCACCACCCTTAATACACAAGAAAGAAATTCTACCTGATATCCAATCTAAATCTACCCTCTTTCAGTTTGAAGCCGTTACCCCGTGCCCTGTCATTACACTCCCTGATAAAGAGTCCCTCCCCATCCTTCCTCTAGGGCCCCTTTAGGGACTGGAAGGCTGCTCTAAGGTCTCCCCGGAGCCTTCTCTTCTCCAGGCTGAACATCCCCAACTCTCTCCGCCTGTCCTCATAGCAGAGGTGCTCCAGCCCTCGGATCATCTTCGTGGCCCTCCGCTGGACCCCTTCCAACAAGTCCACGTCCTTCTTGTGCTGAGGACTCCAGAGCTGGACGCAGGACTCCAGGTGGGGTCTCACGGGAGTGGAGTAGAGGGGCAGAATCACCTCCCTCGACCTGCTGGCCACGCTTCTTTTGATGCAGCCCAGGACGCGGTTGGCTTTCTGGGCTGCGAGCGCGCATTGCCTGCTCACGTTGAGCTTCTCGTCCACCAGCACCCGCAAGTCCTTCTCCTCAGGGCTGCTCTCAAGCTATTCTCCGCCCAACCTGTATTTGTGCCTGGGATTGCCATCACCCAGGCGCAGGCTCTTGCACTCGGCCTGGTTGAACTTCATGAGGTTCACAGAGGCCCACCTCTCAAGTTTCTCCAGGTCCCTCTGGATGGCGTCCCTTCCCTCCAGTGTGTCGACCGTGCCACACAGCTTGGTGTCATCAGCAAACTTGCTGAGGGTGCACTCAGTCCCACTGTCCATGGCACTGACAAAGATCTTAAACAGCACTGGTCCCCGTACTGACCCCTGAGGAACACCACTCCTCACTGGTTTCCATGTGGATATTGAGCCATTCACTGCAAGCCTTTGAGTGGGCCCATCTAGCCAGTTCCTTATCCACCGAATGCTCCACCCATCAAATCCATGCTTTTCCAATGTAGAGACCAGGATGTCGTGCGGGACAGTGTCAAACGCTTTGCATAAGTCCAGCTAGATGATAAGCCCCCCCTGCATGGGGACAGGCTGCCACAGCTCCCCTGCCCAGAGACTTTGCAGGCCTCCGGGAGCTGCCGCGCACAGGTAGGGAGCCCGCGGGAGACGGGGCCAAACGTCTTCCCAACCCCGGGAGCTGCCGATGGGCAGGCGGGACATGCAGGAGGGGACAGGCGGGCTCGGCCCCTGTCACAAGCTGGGCCCACCGTGCCATGCCCAGCAGGCCGCCCGGGCATGCCAGGGGCGCTCCCGGGACTCACCGTGGGCTGCGAGGGGACCAGTCCTCTCCCAGCTGGCTCTGGGACTGGCAGCAGCCGCCTGCGGAGACGAGCGCTGCCCGGGGGACTGGCGGGGGAGCCCGGCTACAGGACCTCTTCCAGCCGAGCCGTGGGGACCAGGGCCACAGTCACACAGCCTGTCTCCTTGGCTTCTCTTGCAGTCAGACAGCGTGGTGCGCAGCAAGGCACTGCCCTGCAACAGGGTGGTGGTGCTGCAGGAAGACACTCAGCACAGGCAGGCAGCGACAGCCGGGCACGCAACCGCCGCTCGGCCATCAAGACGTGCCAGCAGCTGCTGCAAGCTGCCGCCTCTGCCACCAGCACCCTCGAACTCTCCTGCCACGGGCTGGCAAACGGCCAGCAGCACTGCAGCCAGCGGCTGCCTATGGCCAGTCCCACCTCCTCGGGGCATCAACGGTGAGCGGGGCAGACCTGCGAGGGTGAGGAGCTTCAGGCCTGCCCGGCAGCTCCCTCCAGCCTACAGCGCAGCAGGGAAGGACGCCGCCCGGGACATCACAAACAAGGTTTTGTGTAAAGTTTTCACTGCAAGCCATGGACCCAGCCAGCAGCCAGCAGCACCACGGGGAAGGGCTGAAGCCGTGACACCAACATCAGACAAGGTGTTAGCAGCCAAGGGAGGCAAGGCTTTTGCAGAGGATCCGGCCATCCTGCCCATCAAGACAGAGTCCCTGGAGGAGCTGGAGAGGAGCTGCCTGGCCCGCACCAGGCGCAGCCTGGCCCAACTCAGCAGTGCCACCCTGCAGCGGCAGCAGGACAGCCCGGAGGAAAAGCCAGGGGCCTTGGCCGAGGAGCAGGAGAAGTGCAAAGACAGCAGTGACAAGGAGCTGTCCCAGGGGGAAGACATCAGCATCCACACTATCTGGGTCAACGCCTCGGTCCCGGAGCTCTTCCAGGACACCCACGCTGGTCCCCAGGAGGAGTGCGGCCGGCCCAGCAGCCTGGGCACAGAGCTGGCAGGTGACATAGCTGGTGACCTGCAGAGCGCGTCTCCTGCCCTGCCTGGTCCCACAGATGCTGAGCCGGCAGCTTGTGCCCTGGCCGGAACTCCTGAGCAAGAGGGGCACCGCACACCTCTGGCTCCCACGGCACAAGAGGAGGCAAAGGCAACCGCTTCTCCCATCCCCAGCCAGCAGGCCCCTGCAGCAGAAGTAGAGAGCCGGGCACCTGCCCCATACACCCCCCCAGCCTACGAGGACGAGGCTCTGCAGGACACAGCCCTGAGCATGGTGAGAGAGGCCCTCATCAATTCTGTGCTTGTGAGGCAGCGCTTGCAGGCACAAAGTACGGATTCGGCAACAGCAGCATCACCACCTGCAGCGCCACAGGGCACCGAGTCTGCCTTGGCTGCAGCAGAGGCAGAGGGGCAGGCACCTGCCCCATACGCCACCCCCCCAGACTACAAGGACGAAGATCGTCAAGACACAGTCCTGAGCATGGTCAGAGAGGCTCTCATAAATTCTCTCCTTCTGAGCCAGGAAAAACTGGCAAAAAGCAAGGCTGCAGCAGCAGCAGCAACACCACCTGCAGCGCCACAGGACGGCGAGTCTGCCTTGGCTGGAGAGCCTCGGGGAGAGGCCAGCTCAGCCCCTCTCATCCCATCGGCACGTGAGCATGGAGAAAACATGGCTTCTCCCATGTCTGAACACCACTACGGTGGGACCAGCACAGCCGCTATCTTCCCAGCACCATACGAGGATGAAGCGGCTGCTTCAGTGCCTGAAATCCCTCTGGCAGAAGCTGGCGCTCCGCACTTTGCCGCAGCAGCACAGGCAGAGAGCCAGGCACCTGCCCCGCGCAGCCCCACAGCCTACCAGGCTCTGCAGGACATGGCCCTGTGCATGGTGACAAAGGCTGTGGTCAGCACTCTGGTTGTCATCCAGCACAACCTGGCCCAAAGCAAGGCGGCAGCAACAGCAGCAACACCACCAGCAGCAGCTCCGGACACCGAGAGCCAGGCACCTGCCCCACACGGCCCCACAGCCTCCGACGAGGCTCTGCACGACACAGCCCTGTACACCGTGACGGAGGTCGTGGGCAAGGCTGTGACTGTCACCCAGCACGACCGGGCACAATGCGTGGACACCATGGCAGCAGCACCACCTGCAGAACCTTGGGACACCGAGTCTGCCTTGGCTGGAGAGCCTCAGGGAGAGGGCAACACAGCCCCTCTCACCCCAACAGCCCTCGGTGGCCAGGGGCTGGCAGGAGCTGGTACATGATGTATCCGCCAATGCTGTGGCAACATCCTAAAAGGCCACTAAATCCGTCAGGCACGATCTGCCTTCGATGAAGCCATGTTGGCTATCACCAGTCACCTTCTTATTTTCCATGTGCCTTAGCAGAGATTCCAGGAGCATCTGCTCCATGACCTTGCCGGGCACAGAGGTGAGACTGACCGGTCTGTCGTTCGCTGGCTCATCCTTTTTTGCCTTTTTGAAAACGGAGGTTACCTGTCCCCTTTTCCAATCAGCGGGAACTTCACCAGACTGCCACGACTTTTCAAATAGAATGGAAAGCGGCTTGGCCACTTCATCTGCCAGCTCCCTCAGGACCCGTGGATGGATTTCATCTGGTCCCATGGACTTACGCACCTTCAGGTTCCTCAGATGGTCCTGAACCTGATCCTCTCCTACAGTGGGCGGGTTTTCATTTTCATAGACCCTGCCTTTGCATTCTGCTACTTGGGTGGTGTGGTTGGAGCCCTTGCCGGTGAAGACCGAGGCAAAAATGTCATTCAGCACCTCAGCCTTCTCCATATCCTGGGTGACCACGTCTCCTGCCTCCTTCCTGAGAGGGCCCACCTCTTCCCTAGTCTTGCCTTTACCCCTGACGTACTTAGAGAAGCTTTTCTTGTTATCCTTGCTGCCCCTAGCCAGATTTAATTCTATCTGGGCTTTAGCTTGCCTAATCTGGTTCCTGGTCACTCAGACAGTTTCTCTGTATTCCACCCAGTCAACCCGTCCTTGCTTCCACCCTCTGTAGGCCTCCTTTTTGCTTTGGAGCTTGTCCAGGAGCTCTTTGTTAATCCACGCAGGCCTCCTGGCATTTTTGCCTGACTTCCTCATTCTTGGCATGCACCGTTCCTGAGCTGAGCTTGGAGGAGGTGATCCTTGAATAGTAACCAGCTCTCTTGGGCCCCTCTGCCCTCCAGTACTTTTTCCCATGTTACCCTGCCAAGCAGGTCCCTCAAGAGGCCAAAGTCTGCTCTCTTGGAGTCCAGGTAGCGAGCTTGCTGCGTGCTCTCCTCGCTGCCCCGAGGATCTTGAATTCTACCATTTCACGATCCCTGCAGCCGAGGCTACCCTTGAGCTTGACACTCGCCACCAGCCCCTCCTTGTTGCTAAGGACAAGGTCCAGCATAGTTCCTCTCCTTGTTGGCTCCTCCACCATTTGAGGAAGAAAAAATGTGTCATTGACACATTCCAAGAACTGCCTGGATTTCTTGTGCTCTGCTGTGTTGTCCCTCCAACAGGTATCGGGGTGGTTGAAGTCCCCCATGATGACCAGGCTCTGCGAACGCGATGCTGCTCCTATCTGTCTGTGCAGGGCCTCATTCGCTCTGTCGTCCTGGTCACATGGCCTGTAGCAGACCCCTACCGTAATGTCCCCTGCCCCTGCGTTCCCTTTAATCTTGACCCATAAGCTCTCTGCTGGGTCTTCATCCATGTCCAGGTGGAGCTCCATGTGGCATCCCCCTCTCCCAACAAGCCTAGTTTAAAGCCCGGTCAACGAGCCCCACTAGCTCATGAGCAAAGACCCACTTCCCCCTTTCAGAGAGATGAGCCCCGTTCGATTCAACGAGCCTGGTGCCGCGTAGGCCATCCCATTGTCAAAAAACCCAAAACTGTGGCGGTGACACCAGCCACGGAGCCACGTGTTGACAGATTGCACACGTCTGTTCCTTACAGTGTCCCTGCCTGTAACTGGGAGAACAGAAGAACAGACACCCTGCGCCCCAGACTGCCTCATTAACTTTCCCAACGCCCTCAAGTCTCTCTGGATTGCTCTTGGGCCATGTGTTGCCACCTCGTCACCACCCACGTGAAGGAGCAACAGCGGGTAGTAGTCCGAGGGCCAAAGCAGGCAGGGAACTTTCTGAGTGACGTCCCTAACCTGGGCCCCAGGGAGGCAGCAAACCTCCCTGTCAAGAGGGTCTGCCCAGCACATTGGGCCTTCTGTTCTCCTCAGAAGGGAGTCTCCTACTACTATAACCTGCCTCTTCTTCCTTGTAGAGGCAGGTTTTAAACCGGGGGTAGGCCTTACTGCTCCCGGCATCTCTTCTGGGGTAGCCAAACCATCTTCCATGCCATCCATGGGTTGGCCTACCTCCCCAAGAGCCTCGTACCTGTTGTGCAGAGGCACCCGGTTAGGGGATGTGGGCAAGGCGGGAGTTCGCTTGCCTCCCCTATTATGGACTACCCTCCATTCACTAGCCTCCTTTTGTCCACTGCCTTCAGTCTGGCAGGGGCAAGGTACCAGATCTCCTTCAGCTCGGGGTCTTTTTGGTGGCTTTTCTGGTTTTTTACTCGGGGAGGTCAGAGTCTGAGTCCAACAATCAATTTCTTTCTCACTCTCCCTGATGCTCCGCAGCCGTTCTACTTCCTCTTTTAGCTCTGCTACCAGGCTGAGGACATCATCTACCTGGCCACACCTCACGCAGCTGTCACCTCTTCTACCATCCACTAGCCCTGAGAGGTGAAGGCACTGCCTGCAGCCAGCGACCTGGGTGGCTGCGTGCTTCCAGGGGAGCTCAGTTTGTACGGCCACGTCTGCTCTGGCAAGTGCAGACGACTCCAGAGGCTGCATCTTTCGGATAGAGACTGTGGCTGAGCTTCCCTCCCGAGCCCTTCCCGTGCAAACTGCTGCGCCGCACTCCCTAGGGCCGCCTTCTGAGGGGATGGGAGCTGGCTGCTGCCGCTGCGGGCTCCGCACCGGCCGCCTCAGCCGCTGCCGCCGAGCTGCAGGCTCCCTGCGGGTCCCTGCCGCTGCCCGGGCTTCTCTCCTGTTTCTATTTCATGATAAAATGAGTTAAATAGTAGTCTGTGCTGTACCGATTCCCTTATTCTTTTATTTCGCTATTATAAACCAAAGTCTGGGAACTTACCCGTCCCCTCCTAGTAGTTACTACGCACTGGCTGCAGTTTGCCATAACCAGAGTCAAGGAGCTTACCCCAAACAGGACCAGAAGAGGTCCGGTCAGGGCCATAGTGATCGGCGGTCACAGCCCGAAGGGGTTGCAGCCCTTGGCAGACCTTTCAAGCCGCACCACTCGTTCCCCTCCGGTCTCGCGCTCTTCCTTAATCTTTTAAGGGGTAACCTTCAATCAAGAAACACTCTTTGATTAAATTGACAACAATAAAGCCTAACCGATGGTAGGTTATATAGGGGAGTGGTGGCCCCACAGCGAATGCACAAAAATTCTAAACTGTTTCCTAGATCCTTGACTTCTTTTTTGGAAAATGATATATTTTAAAACATGTAGAACACTTTGCCCTTAAAAATAAACACCACCGTTTACACAATGGACTAAATCACCTTTCCTAATAGGTATTTATCCCTGTCCACTAATTCTACAGGAGTAGTTACAATGAAATTCCCACAGCAACTTAGCTTATGCTTCTTGATGAAGGTCTCTTTAAGTTCGTCTGATGGTTAGCTTGGCTTCTCCGGGCTCAGATGTGACTCTCCACTCCTTCACTGGACCTTTCACTCGCGACACATGTGTCAAATCCTAATGGTGGTGTTTGAGCCACCATCGCAATCTCTCGTAGTTCTTTTAACCTTTTTCCAATGGATATTATATATTTTTGGATACTATAATCTTCAACTACATTATTCCCCAGGGGCATCCCTTGGGAGTAAGGCATTCCATATAACATTTCATATGGCGATAATCCAGTCTCACTGTGTGGCTTAGTTCTTATGTTTAATAGTGCCAATGGTAGGCATTTCATCCAGGACATCTGTGTCTCAATCATTAATTTAGCCAGTTGCTGTTTTATTGTTTGATTCGTTCTTTCTACTTTCCCTGAGCTTTGTGGGTGTCACGGAGTGTGGTATTCCCATTGAATACCTAATGACTGACATAATAATTTTATTATTTTAGAAGTAAAATGTGTGCCCTGATCAGAATCAATATACTGGATTATCCCATATCTAGGTATTAAGTGTTCTAATAAGATTTTTACTACCATCTGTGCCGTAGCTCGTGCTACAGGGTAAGCTTCTACCCATTGTGTTAAATGATCTACTATTACTAGTAAATATTTTGTTCTCCCTACCTTAGGCAATTCAGTAAAATCGACTTGTATTCTTTCAAAAGGTCTATAAGCTGTTTTCCTTCCTCCCGTGGCTGCTTGTCGAAACACTTTCTTGTTTACTTTTTGACAAGTTAAACATCCTCGCGTGATTTGCTTTGCTATTTCAAAAATCTCAATACAGCCAAATTGTTTAAGGAAATGATCACTTACCGCCTTTGTACCCCAATGTGTTTGTGTGTGTAATCGTTCTAATATTTGCCTGGCATAAGCTTTTGGCAACATCTCTCGCCCGTTAGGCAGCATCCATTTTCCCTGTTCTAACTTAGCTCCTATTTTCTCTAATTTTGCCTGTTCCTCAGGGGTAAATTTCTTTTCTTTCTCCTCTAGTTCTTTTTCACTAATGTCTCCTTGTACTTGTACTACATTAATTTTAGCGACCTGAGTCCTCAGGGCTGCTTCCTGGGCCTCTCTATCGGCTAGGTTATTCCCTCTGGTTCGATAATCTAATCCCCTTTTGGTGTCCTCTCACATGTACCACTGCTATGTCCTTTGGTTTTCTTAACGCCTTTAAAATTTTCACTATTAGTTCTTGATGTATTAGATTCCTTCCTTGGGTATTAATTAAACCTCTTTCCTCCCAAATTTTTCCAAAAGTGTGGACTACTCCATACGCATATTTAGAATCCGTAAATATGGTCCCGCTTTTTCCTTGTAATAATTCCAGGGCTCTACAAAGGGCATACAGCTCGCAAGCTTCAGCTGACCATGATGGACTCAGAGGTCCTGATTCTGTAAGTTCTAAATTTTTATTAATTACGGCATACCCTGATTTTCTCCTCCCTTCCACCACACGGGAGGAGCCATCTACAAATAACACTTCTGCATTTTCTAACTCAGTATCTCTTAAGTCTGGCCTCACCTTAGTCTGGGTCTCAATTACCTCTAAACAATTATGTTGTACTTCCTTTGATGGCTCTCCAAACAAAAACTGTGCTGGACTCTGAGCAGAAGTCACCCTCAGTTCTAAATCGGGGGAGTCTATTAATATTGCTTCATATTTCAAGATCCGGCTGTCCGTTCAGCATTTTTCTGCCTTTTGTTGTAAAACACTCCTGACATTGTGTGGGGTATACACTTTTAAAGGAGCACTAAAGGTAATTTTCCGAACTTCCTCTATTAATAATGCGGTAGCTACCAAAGCTTGGAGACAAGCAGGCCATCCTCTACTTACTGGATCAAGTAATTTAGAACAGTACCCCACAGGTTTTTTTATTCCTGCCCAGTCTCGAGTAAGAACTCCATATGCTGTCTGATTTGATGTATTCACAAAAAGATGGAAAGGTTTTTCTAAATCTGGGAGGCTCAGTACAGGTGCTTGTATTAATGCCTTTTTTATTTCCTCGAATTTCTGGTCATCTTCTGTAAGCCACTTAAGTTGGTTACTAGTTAATTTTTCATATAGAAATTTTACCTTGTCACTATAATTTTCAAGCCATGATCTACAATATCCTAATAATCCCAATATTTGCCGAACCTCCTTTTTAGTTTGTGGGGGTCTTAAAGATAGAATCCCAGATACCCTACCAGAAGCTAGTTTCTTCTTTCCCTTACTTAGCCAATGTCCTAAGTATTTTACTTCCTGTTCTACAAACTGTAGTTTTGATCGGGACACTTTCAATCCCTTCTCCCCTAGAAAATTTAACAATTTAATAGTAGCTTCTCGGGTCCCCTCTTCAGTTTCTCCTGCTACTAAGAAATCATCTACATATTGCAATAATTTTATCTCCTGGGGTAATGTAAAATCCTGTAAGATTTTCTCTAAAGTTTGCCCAAATAAATTTGGTGACTCCGTAAACCCCTGTGGTAATACCGTCCATCTTAATTGCTGTTTCCGTCCCGTTTCGGGGTCCTCCCACTCGAAAGCAAAATAATCTCTAGATCCCTCGTCCAGAGGACAGGCCCAAAAAGCATCTTGCAAATCTATCACACTATACCAAGTATGTCTGGGAGAAATATGACTTAATAAAGTATAGGGATTTGCCACTACAGGGAATTCAGTAATCGTTCGCTGATTTACAGCTCTGAAATCCTGTACCATTCTGTATGACCCGTCCGGTTTCTTTACAGGGAGGATGGGTGTATTATGAGGTGACATACATGGTTCCAAGGTTCCTTTTTCCAAAAGTCTGTCAACTACAGGTTTTAATCCTTTTCGACCCTCCATGGGTATAGGGTATTGCTTGATTCTAATCGAACGATGTGGATCTATTATTTGAACGCTTATGGGGTCCATTTTTATTTTTCCAGTTTCCCCTTCTTTATACCACACCGAGGGGTTAATAGCTTCTTCATCCTCCTGTGTTAAAGTATATAATTTGATCTGCAGTTTGTTCCCCTCACTCTGAATGCTCAAGTTTAACTTCAAAATCAGATCCCTTCCTAGTAAATTGTATTCCGCTTCAGGGAGCAAAAGTAAATCATTAAGACAAATTTTCGTTTCTGTTTCTACTTCTACATCTTTCAAGATAGGGACTTTCAAAGGTTCTCCTTTTGCCCCGACTACTGACATATAGTTCTTCCCTATCTCTATTCCTTTTGGAAGTTTCTGAATGGTTGATTTTTCAGCTTCCGTATCCACTAAAAATAAAACCTCCTCCTTATGGGGACCTATTAATAATTTTATCAAGGGCTCTGTTGAAGTCCCCAAAAGATATAGCCCCTGACACCCCTATTCTTCTTTGAACATTTTCTCATCTTGTTCTCGCTTACGACAGTTCCTCTGAACATGTCCCCTCTTGTTACAGTAGTAACAGACAGGAATTGTGAATCTCTCCCTATGAGGCTGTCCTCTGGGTGTCTGCTCTATTCTTTTTTCCCTTTTCTCTCTACACGGATTCTGATTTTTCTGACTTTCTTTTCCTGCTGCTACAAAAATTTTTGTCCCTTTTCCTCAGCAGTAAATAAGATCCCTAAAATGGATTGTATTTCTTCCCAGGTATAAGTATTAGGCCCTAAAAATTGGTCTAGTTTTTCCTGCTACTCCAAGGGGATCATCTAATAGGGTCCCCATTTCTTTCTTGAAATTCCTTACATCTGTGGTATTTAATGGAACTGCCACAAACCCCATGCCTCCCTGATTGCCTCCGAGGGGTACTTCTCGTAAGGGATATAGAGAAGCTCCCCCAGATGTGGCAGTTCTACTTCTCGTACATGCAGCCGGAGGTCGATCTAATTCCGGTGCTGTCGGTGGTGGAGGCAGGGGTAACGGTGGCACTGGTGGGGGTACTACGGCCCCTGGAGGGAGAGCCACCGTCGGAGGAGGATTGTTAGGATATGGAGGTGGTAAGTTATCCAGTGGTTCCCCTTTATCATCTTTTTCCTTCCCTTTTTCGTCTTTGTTTCCTTCTTCTTTCTCAGACTTTTCATCCGTTTTTAATGTAAGTATTGAAGCCGGAAAAGGACGTGAAGTCCTGATCCGTAATCCTGCATAATCACTTTCCTCCTGACTAAAAGGTTCCTTTGAATTAACATATAGATTTAAGGCCTGGCAAATCCAGTCTTCAAAGGATCCAAAAACAGGCCAAAAGACATGTGGTTTTAAAAGTTTCTTCGGCCATTCAATCATACAATAGTGAACTAATTTTAATTTACTTTTTCCTTTTCTGGGGCCCCTTTCATTCCAATTCCTAATCATTATTCCTAATGGACTTTCCAATGGTATATCTGGTAATTTGCTCCCTTTCCTCTGGTCCTGGGTCTTCGATTTTGTCTGACCCATCTAGGAATTTTACTGTGGCAATTCCTACAGCCCTTGGTTACCAGTAAGAGTGTCTTGCAGGGGGTTTAGGACCAATCACCCACCCACGAATCCTATAGGAATTGCTTCGGTCCTTCACCGGCCAAGTCCCTCGCGGGAGACTGGAACCGCGGTTAGAAGACCTCCGCAATCACTTCGGAACCAGGTTCCGTCTCAATCACACTCTTACACACAGGCAACCGAATCCCACCCAACCGAACGGTATACACTTTAAATACTTACGATTCCGTCATCTTCGTTCGGATCTTCGCGCGCAGAATTACGGGTAAAATAAACTGCTGCAGCCGGCACGGGAGCTCATAAAAATAAAAATCAAAATCTTTTCTTTGCTTGCCTTTACTCAGGTTCAGGATGGTGTTAGTCCCGACCTGACCTGATCAGGAGCCACCTAATGGTGGGGCACCCCTCCTAGATCAAGTCAGAATTCAGGAACTAAGACAATCCCGGACGAGCACCCAAATTGTGATAAACGATTTAATTGCAAACAGGATTCCAATTAGAATTTATAATTTATTAAAGGAATAAAGGCAAGCAAACAGCGCTGGGTGTGCCGGGAGTCTCTGCCCAACCAAGACACACGCCTTACAGCCCCCATTTTTGGTTTCTATCTCCTATACTAATACATATTCATAACTGCCTCTAAAATGGTTGGCCCTTGCCAAAAATGGGTGTATCCCCCCTCTTACAGGTCACTATGCAGATAACAACAGGACCGGCTTAAGCTGGTATTCTAGAATGTTCGCCAGCTGGCTCCTGCAAAACACAGACACGATAGACACACCGTCTCATCTGCGGCCATACAGACAAAACAACCAAAGGTCACACTTCACCCTGTGGCCCTAACACTGTTCCACACTGACACGAATCAGTTAAGCACATTTCACACCCCCTAAACACAACATGGCTCCAGCCTCCTCTGTGCTGGCAGGTCCCATCTCTGCTCAAAGCCGGCTGGTCCACGCTGCGTGCCGTCACGCGGAAGACGGAACAACCAGCCAGCCGACGAATACAGCCAACCAAAGATGGAGAAAAGCCCACCGAAATCAAGGGCCTGCCCTCGCTGTCAGTGGTTCAGGTCCAGCTGGGACTATGGCTTAAACCGGGGAGATGTTCACATCTCCCTTGCAGAGCAGGGCACAGACCCCCTTCTCCCTGTACGCCAGCAGCCACGGGGAGAAATTAAAACCAGAATAAATCCCAGGGTGCAGAGCACGTATACAGACCTTTCCAAGGGAAAAGCAAACAGGACACTTGGTGGGACCAATTCACATGCAGCTCAATCCTTCTGAAGAAAAGTGGTGTGCTCCTACTCATAGTTCCAGTAGCTACATGGCCAAGGCACCAGAAAGTCCTTCAGCACACGTGAGAAGAGATGCCCGTACCCACAGCCAAGGGGAAGAGACTGTCCTGTTAGGGCCTATGTTATGGCGGGGCAAGAGTGGGGAGAAGGAAAACCTAAGCTGCCTCTGCCTGCGTTATAAGAAGGTACGGACCCTAGTGACCCAGCCAGCAGCACTCAACCATTGTGGTGGGGCTGGTGCACTCTCAGGGATGGAGAAGACCTGCGAGGAGGGCGGGACTGTGTGGAGAAGAGGCTGGTCTGACGGGAGAAACGTGGGCAGCTGAGAACAAGGAGGACTGGAGGATGCTCAGGTGTTTGCATCATGTGTAAAACACAGCTGTGGAAACAGAGGGCTTACACACGGCAGGAGGGATCCCAGGGTGACTGTCCTGTGGGGTGACAGTGGTCTCGGAGGGAAATGGTGGCTCCCATGCAGTTGCTGCATCTCATCACGGTGCACAGCTGCTTCACGGCTGCAACTCCATCTGTGCTGCCCTACACCCCAGGGATCCCTGCCAGGCACGGGATTGCAAGGAAAACTGTAGGAGAGGAAGCTCGGTGCTCATCTCCGGCGGGGTCATGGAGGCAAACGGCTCTTCCTCACCAGGCGGATCTGAGCCCTCCCAGCTGGCCCCCTCGGCAGGCTGGGGTTTGCCTTGCAGGAAGGGGCAGCAGGGGAGGTTCTGCTCTCCAGTCCCCATTGAGATGGCAGGTCCACATCCCATCCCTGCCCGTGTCAGGCCATGATGGCAGGCATGTCGCTGAGCTCTGGAAAAGAAGACACACAGTGAGCTACCGAAATATCTGCAGTTCTTTTGCCAGCCATCATGAGCAAACAGAACCGGGCTGAAAACACAGGCAGCCCAGGTTGCGTCATTCTGTCTGGATGACAGAGCTCCATGGGGGCAGAAACATGGTGCACGGGAGGGTCCCCAGCCGATCCCACCCTGCCTTGCAGACCCAAGAGGCCTCGGCACCTCCGGGCTCTCTTTTCACAGCATCACAGAGCAATGCGTGTTGGAGGGGACGTCTGGAGGTCTCTGCCCCAACCTCTGCTTGAAGCAGGGCTAATTACATCAGGATGCTCAGGGCTTCAAACATCTCTGAGGGCAGATATTCCCCACTCGGGCCCCTCTTCCCGTATCTGACCACCCTCATGGGCAAGATTTCTTTTTCTCTCCTTATGGCCACCCAAAGTTTCCAAGGTTACAGCTTGTGCTGTTGCTACTGCACATCCGAGAGACATCTGACTCTGTCTTCTCTACCCTCTCCCATTAGATGGTTGCAGAGACAGCGATAAGACGCCCCTTGACCTTCTCTTTCACTGTGCAAATCCAGATTTCAAACGTCTCGTCCTCCAGCTCAGCGGCCCCATTGACCTCACTCCCGTTTGTCACAATCTGCTTGGTGCTGGGCAGTGGGAACCGGACCCAGTGCCTAGATATGGCCTCACCGGTGCTGCACAGAGAGGAGAAATCACTGCCACCTGAGACTGAGACAACCCAAGATGCAGCCGTCCTTCACCACAGCATGGGCACCCATCACCAACCCATCCATCAGGACGCTGGTGCCTCCACGGAGATGGCCTAAGCAGGATGTGGCTCCTGGCTCTCCTTGCCCTACTCACCTGCCCTCAACCTGTTGTAGGTGCCGCTCTCCAGCACCGGGCCACCATCATGGGCACAGCAGGAGAAACTCCGCTCTCGCCACCTGCGCGGGGCAAAGCACCTGGGTCAGGCCACCGCTTGCTGTGCTTCCCCTCGCAGCTCCCCGCTGCCCTGGACACCTTTTTTCTATTTTTTCGAGGCAGGGTCTCCCCTGGTATTTGGGGATTTGCTCAGGTCCTTACCGAGAAGGGACTCCAGTGCATGACTACACTATGCATGAGCTTCACTATGCCAGTTCAGAGACAGAGAGAGCTCATGGGACTAAAACCAGACCAACAGCGCTATCGACTGGCTTTTCCGTATGGCAAGCCTGATCTTAAGAGTCGGGGGCCCAACTAAGTCAGCCCTCAGGGCTCCTTCTCTAATCACTGGAGGAAGACAGGAATTTCCAGAGGTGATCCATTCCTTCTTGCTTTATGATGGAAGATCTCTCTCTCTCTCTCTCTCGACTGTAGATGGAGCCTAGATGATCAGCTTACATTAAATCCCTAACCTGCCCATGGCTAAATTCAGAACTGATGAATTCCACCCAAAAGAGACAGCAACACAGCTGCCTTATGCTAGGAGCTGCTTTGCAACAGGCTTCAGCGGGTCACCTTGTCATAGAAGAAGATCCGGTCAGTCAAGCAGGACCTGCCTTTCATAAACCTATGCTGATGGGGCCTGATGGCCTGGTCGTCCTGTACATGCCGCCTGATGGCACTCAAGAGTATCTGCTCCATAACCTTTCGTGACACATCATCGCTGCCCCGGTGACATCGCAGTGTCCCAAATGACAGCACCACCCCCCCAGACACACACACACCCCTTTCTTATTCCCCCCAAAAAAGGAGCAAAACGACCAGACCCAGGGCTGGCCCCTTCCCCTCAGGGGGGCTCCGCCACCGCCTGCAAACCTGGGCTGGGGCATCTCTCGAGCAGTACGAGACACGTACAACGAGGCACCTGGAAAACAAAAATCCCCAATTAGGGTTCAGCGTGCTAAAAAAATAGCACAGAAGAGAGTAGAGGAATTCCGTCAGAGCGAGGGATGGGACAGCAGCTGAGCTACAGGAGGATTCTAGGGAAACACCTCAGCTCCAAATACGGCACAACCTTCAAAAGCCAGCGCCAGCTCAACTCTTAAAGTCAGGATTAAGACTAACCGATGCCATTTTGAACACGTCCTTAGCACAACGGCAAACCCTCCGGCTGGCGCTGGGAAACGCCGGGCCACTTCCTCCCAGCGCGGCCGCAGGGAGATCCACTGCCTTGCGTGCGGGGCGGCAGGAGCGGGCTGGGCCGTAACCGGAATCGATGCTGACGGAGCCACCGCCGCAACTACAGCCCTCGCGCTGCTGCCGCTGCCCACCTCGCTCGCTGGGTCGATGCAGCTAAGAGGGACGGGTCAAACCCTGACTAGCAAAAAGGAACAATAAAGAACAAAGCTCGGTCGTTCGCTTCATGTCAAAAAGGTGTGCCCACGTTTACAGACACTCATTAAAAATACTTACACTCTAACAGTATTCGACTTTCCTCTGGCACCAGTTTAGCTCGCACAGCTGTGAGTTGATACCACTACATTAGCTCTCTCCAAAATACAGAGTTATAATTGGACTACAGGGGTTTTTGCGTGCCACCCAAGGAGGAGGGACATCCAGCCAGCTGCACTGCCCCAGAGAGATGCTACTGGGCTGCCAGGGGAACGTGCCACTGAAAGCCAGACAGAAAGAAAGTACTTCAGAGCACGCCGTCTAAATATCAGGAAAAAACCACAACAACCGGTTACATTCAGCTGCCTCTCTTTATAAAGCTTTACAACTAACACCTCACTGCTTAAGGACACCTCCTAAACTGCATGCTACAGCTAGACCCCCCGGCAGCGCTCCCTGGGGTCCGGCACTTCGAGGGCAGGGCGCGCCGGGCCCAGCCGCCCCCTCCGAGCCCAGCGCCGCCCGGCGTCCCCCCAACCCCGAGAGCCCCCGGCCCCGGCGGCAGCAGCCGGGGCCCTTCCCCGCCCCTGCGGCCGCCGCGACCCGCCCGCCGCCGCCGCCGGAGCCCCCCGGGCCGCCTCTGCCCGACCCGCGCCGGGAGCGGCAGAGGCCGCCCGGCCCCAGCCAGGAGCAGCTGAGCCGGGCGGGGCCGCCCCTGCTCCCCCCGGCCGGGCACGGGCTCGGTCCCGAAACCCCCCCAGCGACCCCGCGGCAGCGCTCGGCCCGGGGACGCTGCCGCCCTCGCCCACCCCGGCAGGGCAGGGCAGGGCCCGCACCCGCCCGCCGAGGCTCCGGCCGGGGGATCCCACAACGCGCCCCGGCGCGGCTCCCGCGGCCGCAGCGGAACGAAACTCCGACACCGGCCCCGCCGCGCCTCTGCTGGGCACCGGGGGCGGCCCGCCCCGCCCCGCCCGCAATTAACACCGCGGCGGGGAGAGGCACCGAGGCGTAAAAACCTGCTGTGCGCTGGGCTGGGCTGGGCACTACTCGAACGACACACGCCCTCTTTAACCTCTCTCCCCTCCCAGAAGAGAAGCGAGAGAGAATAAGGCAGACGGAGGCTTATGGGTCGGAAAGAAACTAAACGACTTTAATGAAATCTTAACAGTAACAATAAAAGATGACCATACTACTAAAAAAGGGAAAAATACAATATACGCAAACCCAGTATCAGAGTCCTCCTCGGACGCCGGCCGTTGAAGGAAGAGGCTGACCCGTTGGTCCCTCAGCTTTTATACTGAGCACGATGCCCATGGGATGCAATAGCCCCGTGGTCAGCTTTGGGTCACCTCTGCCTTCATCGGCCCCCACTGAGCACCTCCATCCTCCTCCTGCCCCAGCAGCACCTCCCCACCAGCAGCTACCGCCACCTGCCGCAGGCCCCTCAGATCAAGCCCCACAGCCCCTATAGCTCTCCCCTGTGCTTTACCCCCAGCCCTGCCCTACACTTTCCCCCGGGCCTGCCCCATAACCCTCCCTCGCAGCACCTCCCAGCCCTGCCCCATACATCCCCACGGCATTTGGCCTTGTTGAACCTCACACCATTGGCCTTGTCCCATCGATCCAGCCTGTCCAGATCCCTCTGCAGAGCCTTCCGACCCTCCAGCAGATCGACACTCCCACCCAGCTCGCTGTCCTCTGCAAGCTGACTGAGGGTGCACTCGATCCCCTCCTCCGGGTGGTCGATAAAGACATGAAACAGAACCGGCCCCAGCACCGAGCCATGGGGAACACCACTGTGACCGGCCGCCAGCTGGACTGAACTCCATTCACCACCACGTACGCCCATCCACGCCACGGGCAGCCAGTTTCTCCAGGAGAATGCTGTGGGAAGCTGTGCCAAAGGCTTTGGTAACGTCTAGGTAGGCAACGTCCACAGCCTTTCCCTCGTCCACACCACCCCTTTCCTCCCTGGACCAAAGAGCCCACGGGGATGGCCAGAGAGCAGAGGCCCTGCGGGGAGGGCAGTCTCAGTCAGAGCAGCTGCTCAGGTCCCACCCAGATCTGAGCACCGCGCAGCCCCCAGCTCTCAGAAGGTTTCAAAAACCACAGGGCTGCTTCTTGAAAACATCCCCATTCCTAAAGTCATGGATGCTTCCCCTTCCCAGAGGGGCCAGCCAGAGCAGGTAGAATGGCAAGCACGGAGCCAGAACTGATGGTGGCACTGGAGCGTCACTGGGTGGGAAGGCAGCTGCCTGCAGAGGACACCAAGGACTCTTTGCTTCAGCCAGCAGCCCCCAACAGCAGGAGAGAAACCCCCTGCCCGCCTGGTGTCCGTGCAGGCTGACGTTGCCAAGGACGGCGAGACGGGTGCGACAAGAGTTGGCACCAGGTGCCGTGGTGAAGGCCTTGCGCTTGGGCTCCTTGAGGAGCACCGCTGGAGAAGGGCAGGGACAGAGCAGCCACCGGCGCACCTGGGGACACCTCCGTGTCCCACAGGAACCCTGGCACACCTGGAGGAGCCAGATACAGGAGCAATGCCTGGGGACAAGGCCCAGGGCGGGGGCACCCCGAGCTGCTGAGCGCCCCCAGGAGGGAGCTCTGCAGAAGCCGCTGCCACAGGGCTGGGTGGGAGCTGTTGGCTCGGGCCTGGCAGGGCCCCCGCCAGGGGAGAGCAGGGGCTGCCCTGTGCCGGTCCCAGCTGGTCCCGGCCGGTCCCAGCTGGTTCAGAGCCACGGCACAGCTGGTCCCAGCCGGTCCCAGGCGTGGGCATCTCCATGGCGACCACCAGGGCTCTGTGACGCGGTCGCCGCATCATACCGAAGCCATTGTGACGCCGGTGACCGTGGGGGCATTTAAGGAGCGAGAGCCCGGGGGTACCCACTCCCAGGAGAGCAGCTCCCTCAAGAGGTAGCATCTCCCCTGGGTGACCATAGCAGATCGACGGCTGAGGACGCCGAAGATGCCAATGGAAGAGGAGGCGAACAGCCACTCCCAGCCCGACAAGGGGCTGCCGAGCCTGCAGAAGAGGCGCCAGGTGAGGGACGGGGCAGGAGGGAGAGGACGGTGGTGGGACGGGGCCGCACGGAGCTGCCTTGCTGCCAGGGCCGGGCTTGCTGGCATGACTGACTTGTAGGATAGCATGACTGGATGGAGAGATGAGGGGAGGGCAGTGGATGTTGTCTACCTTGGCTTCAGCAAGGCTTTCGATACGCTCTCCCACAGCATCCTCACAGGGAAGCTTAGGAAGTGTGGCTTAAGGGAATGGAGAGTGGGAGGGATTGAAAACTGGTTGAACGGTAGAGCTCAGAGGGCCGTGATCAGGGGCACAGAGTCTAGTTGGAGGTCAGTGACGAGTGGTGTTCCCCAGAGGTCAGTACGGGGTCCAGTCCTGTTCAATATATTCATCAAGGACCTGGATGAAGGGACTCGCACCCTCAGCAGGTTTGCTGACACTACAAAGTTGGGAGGGGTGGCTGATACACCGGAAGGCTGTGCCGCCGCACAGCGAGACCTAGAGAGGCTGGAGAGTTGGGCAGAGAGAAACCTTATGAAATTCAATGAGGGGAAAAGGGTAGGGTGCTGCGCCTGGGGAGGAATAACCCCATGCAGTCGTCCAGGTTGGGGGCTGACCTGCTGGAGAGCAGCTCTGCCAAGAGAGACCTGGGAGTCCTGGTGGGCAACAGGATGACCGTGAGCCGGCCAATGTGCCTTTGTGGCCAAGAAGGTCAATGGCATCCTGGGGTGCACCAAGAAGAGCGTGGCAAGCAGGTCGAGGGAGGTCCTCCTCCCCCTCCACTCTGCCCTGCTGAGGCCGCATCTGCAGTACTGTGTCCAGTTCTGGGCTCCCCGGTTCAAGGACAGGGAACTGCTGGAGAGGGTACAGCAAAGGGCTACCGAGACGATGAGGGGACTGGAACAGCTCTCTTAGGAAGAAAGGCTGAGGGACTTGGGTCTTTTCAGTCTGGAAAAAAGAAGACTGAGGGGGGACCTTATCAGTGCTTAGAAATACTTAAAGGGTAGGTGTCAGGAGGATGGGGCCAGGCTCTTTTCAGTGGTGCCCAGTGACAGGACCGCGCACAAACGGGCAGCAACTTGAAGAGAGGAAGTTCCATCTAAACATGAGGAGGAACTTCCTCATGGAGGGTGACAGAGCACTGGAATGGGCTGCCCCGAGAGCTGGTGGAGTCTCCGTCTCTAGAGACATCCAAAACCCACCTGGACGCGTTCCTGTGCAACCTGCTCTGGGTGACCCTGCTCTGGCAGGGGGTTGGACTAGCTGATCGAGAGGTCCCTTCCAACCCCTATCATTCTGTGATTCTGTGGGGGCCGCTGTGCCAAGGCAGCCACCTCCACCCAAGGCCTTCTCCTCCTCCTGCCCACAGGTGGCCCACAGGCAACCAGAGGTAGCGCCGAAGGACAGGCAGAGCCAGGCCTTGACCCTCCATGGGGACAGGCTGCCACGGCTCCTCTGCCCAGAGACTTTGCAGGCCGCTGGGAGCCACCAGCCACCAATAGACAGAGGAGCAATAAAGGACACAGCCCGGTGCCTCACAAGTGAGGTCCTGGCCAAGGTTTCCCTCGGAAGCAGGGCACCCAGCCAGCAGCCAGCAGCACCGCGGGACCGTGCACAATGCAAGGCTGCCGCCATGACTGAAATAATAGACAGAGGAGCTATAAAGGACACAGCCCGGTGCCTCACAAGTGAGGTCCTGGCCAAGGTTTCCCTTGGAAGCGGGGCACCCAGCCAGCAGCCAGCAGCACCGCGGGACCGTGCACATTGCAAGGCTGCCGCCATGACTGAAATAATAGACAGAGGAGCAATAAAGGACACAGCCCGGTGCCTCACGAGTGAGGTCCTGGCCAAGGTTTCCCTTGGAAGCAGGGCACCCAGCCAGCAGCCAGCAGCACCGCGGGACCGTGCACAATGCAAGGCTGCCGCCATGACTGAAATAATAGACAGAGGAGCTATAAAGGACACAGCCCGGTGCCTCACGAGTGAGGTCCTGGCCAAGGTTTCCCTTGGAAGCGGGGCACCCAGCCAGCAGCCAGCAACACTGCGGGACCGTGCAAAATGCAACGCTGTGGCCATGACTGAAATAATATCACCACCTGCAGCGCCACAGGGCACCGAGTCTGCCTTGGCTGCGGCAGAGGCAGAGGGGCAGGCACCTGCCCCATACAGCACCACCCCAGACTACAAGGACAAGATCGTCAAGACACAGTCCTGAGCATGGTCTGCTCGGCTGTGGACGTTTTCTGAGGCCAATAAAAGATGATGATTTTACCCCAGTGCTCGTCTGTACCTGCTCCGTCGCAGGAGAAAGACAGCTAGTGACCAACAACCCCAGGTCCTTTTCCACCAGGCAGCTCTCCAGCCACTCTTCCCCAGGCCTGGAGCGCTGCATGGGGTTGTTGTGACACAATTGCAGGACCACAGCCTACCAGGCTCTGCAGGACGTGGCCCTGTGCATGGTGACAAAGGCTGTGGTCAGCGCTCTGGTTGTCATCCAGCACAACCTGGCCCAAAGCACCCAGGCTCTCGGCAGGGACACCTCCCACTACACCAGGCTGCTCAAAGCCTCATCCAGCCTGGCCTTGAACACTTCCAGGGATGGGGCATTGACAGCTTCCCTGGGCAACCTGTTCCAGTGCCTCACCACCCTTAATACACAAGAAAGAAATTCTACCTGATATCCAATCTAAATCTACCCTCTTTCAGTTTGAAGCCGTTACCCCGTGCCCTGTCATTACACTCCCTGATAAAGAGTCCCTCCCCATCCTTCCTCTAGGGCCCCTTTAGGGACTGGAAGGCTGCTCTAAGGTCTCCCCGGAGCCTTCTCTTCTCCAGGCTGAACATCCCCAACTCTCTCCGCCTGTCCTCATAGCAGAGGTGCTCCAGCCCTCGGATCATCTTCGTGGCCCTCCGCTGGACCCCTTCCAACAAGTCCACGTCCTCCTTGTGCTGAGGACTCCAGAGCTGGACGCAGGACTCCAGGTGGGGTCTCACGGGAGTGGAGTAGAGGGGCAGAATCACCTCCCTCGACCTGCTGGCCACGCTTCTTTTGATGCAGCCCAGGACGCGGTTGGCTTTCTGGGCTGCGAGCGCGCATTGCCTGCTCACGTTGAGCTTCTCGTCCACCAGCACCCGCAAGTCCTTCTCCTCAGGGCTGCTCTCCGCCCAACTGTATTATGTATATGTAATAAATGTATATGTATATGTACATAACATATGCACATTACATAAATGTAATGTATATGTAATAAATGTATTATTATGCTCTCCGCCCAACTGCTCTCCGCCCAAACAAGCTATTCTCCGCCCAACCTGTATTTGTGCCTGGGATTGCCATCACCCAGGCGCAGGCTCTTGCACTCGGCCTGGTTGAACTTCATGAGGTTCACAGAGGCCCACCTCTCAAGCCTCTCCAGGTCCCTCTGGATGGCGTCCCTTCCCTCCAGTGTGTCGACCGTGCCACACAGCTTGGTGTCGTCAGCAAACTTGCTGAGGGTGCACTCAGTCCCACTGCCGATGGCACTGACAAGGATGTTAAACAGCACTGGTCCCCGTACTGACCCCTGAGGAACACCACTCCTCACTGGTTTCCATGTGGATATTGAGCCATTCACTGCAAGCCTTTGAGTGGGCCCATCTAGCCAGTTCCTTATCCACCGAATGCTCCACCCATCAAATCCATGCTTTTCCAATGTAGAGACCAGGATGTCGTGCGGGACAGTGTCAAACGCTTTGCATAAGTCCAGCTAGATGATAAGCCCCCCCTGCATGGGGACAGGCTGCCACAGCTCCCCTGCCCAGAGACTTTGCAGGCCTCCGGGAGCTGCCGCGCACAGGTAGGGAGCCCGCGGGAGACGGGGCCAAACGTCTTCCCAACCCCGGGAGCTGCCGATGGGCAGGCGGGACATGCAGGAGGGGACAGGCGGGCTCGGCCCCCGTCACAAGCTGGGCCCACCGTGCCATGACCAGCAGGCCGCCCGGGCATGCCAGGGGCGCTCCCGGGAGTCACCGTGGGCTGCGAGGGGACCAGTCCTCTCCCAGCTGGCTCTGGGACTGGCAGCAGCCGCCTGCGGAGACGAGCGCTGCCCGGGGGACTGGCGGGGGAGCCCGGCTGCAGGACCTCTTCCAGCCGAGCCGTGGGGACCAGGGCCACAGTCACACAGCCTGTCTCCTTGGCTTCTCTTGCAGTCAGACAGCGTGGTGCGCAGCAAGGCACTGCCCTGCAACAGGGTGGTGGTGCTGCAGGAAGACACTCAGCACAGGCAGGCAGCGACAGCCGGGCACGCAACCGCCGCTCGGCCATCAAGACGCGCCAGCAGCTGCTGCAAGCTGCCGCCTCTGCCACCAGCACCCTCGAACTCTCCTGCCACGGGCTGGCAAACGGCCAACAGCACTGCAGCCAGCGGCTGCCTACGGCCAGTCCCACCTCCTCGGGGCATCAACGGTGAGCGGGGCAGACCTGCGAGGGTGAGGAGCTTCAGGCCTGCCCGGCAGCTCCCTCCAGCCTACAGCGCAGCAGGGAAGGACTCCGCCCGGGACATCACAAACAAGGTTTTGTGTAAAGTTTTCACTGCAAGCCATGGACCCAGCCAGCAGCCAGCAGCACCACGGGGAAGGGCTGAAGCCGTGACACCAACATCAGACAAGGTGTTAGCAGCCAATGGAGGCAAGGCTTTTGCAGAGGATCTGGCCATCCTGCCCATCAAGACAGAGTCCCTGGAGGAGCTGGAGAGGAGCTGCCTGGCCCGCACCAGGCGCAGCCTGGCCCAACTCAGCAATGCCACCCTGCAGCAGCAGCAGGACAGCCCGGAGGAAAAGCCAGGGGCCTTGGCCGAGGAGCAGGAGAAGTGCAAAGACAGCAGTGACAAGGAGCTGTCCCAAGGGGAAGACATCAGCATCCACACTATCTGGGTCAACGCCTCGGTCCCGGAGCTCTTCCAGGACACCCACGATGGTCCCCAGGAGGAGTGCGGCTGGCCCAGCAGCCTGGGCACAGAGCTGGCAGGTGACATAGCTGGTGACCTGCAGAGCGCGTCTCCTGCCCTGCCTGGTCCCACAGATGCTGAGCCGGCAGCTTGTGCCCTGGCCGGAACTCCTGAGCAAGAGGGGCACCGCACACCTCTGGCTCCCACGGCACAAGAGGAGGCAAAGGCAACCGCTCCTCCCATCCCCAGCCAGCAGGCCCCTGCAGCAGAAGTAGAGAGCCGGGCACCTGCCCCATACACCCCCCCAGCCTACGAGGACGAGGCTCTGCAGGACACAGCCCTGAGCATGGTGAGAGAGGCCCTCATCAATTCTGTGCTTGTGAGGCAGCGCTTGCAGGCACAAAGTACGGATTCGGCAACAGCAGCATCACCACCTGCAGCGCCACAGGGCACCGAGTCTGCCTTGGCTGCAGCAGAGGCAGAGGGGCAGGCACCTGCCCCATACACCACCCCCCCAGACTACAAGGATGAAGCTCGTCAAGACACAGTCCTGAGCATGGTCAGAGAGGCTCTCATAAATTCTCTCCTTCTGAGCCAGGGAAAACTGGCAAAAAGCAAGGCTGCAGCAGCAGCAGCAACACCACCTGCAGCGCCACAGGACGGCGAGTCTTCCTTGGCTGGAGAGCCTCGGGGAGAGGCCAGCTCAGCCCCTCTCATCCCATCGGCACGTGAGCATGGAGAAAACACGGCTTCTCCCATGTCTGAACACCACTACGGTGGGACCAGCACAGCCGCTATCTTCCCAGCACCATACGAGGATGAAGCGGCTGCTTCAGTGCCTGAAATCCCTCTGGCAGAAGCTGGCGCTCTGCACTTTGCCGCAGCAGCACAGACAGAGAGCCAGGCACCTGCCCCGCGCAGCCCCACAGCCTACCAGGCTCTGCAGGACATGGCCCTGTGCATGGTGACAAAGGCTGTGGTCAGCGCTCTGGTTGTCATCCAGCACAACCTGGCCCAAAGCAAGGCGGCAGCAACACCAGCACCACCACCAGCAGCAGCTCCGGACACCGAGAGCCAGGCACCTGCCCCACACGGCCCCACAGCCTCCGACGAGGCTCTGCACCACACAGCCCTGTACACCGTGACGGAGGTCGTGGGCAAGGCTGTGACTGTCACCCAGCACGACCGGGCACAATGCGTGGACACCATGGCAGCAGCACCACCTGCAGAACCTTGGGACACCGAGTCTGCCTTGGCTGGAGAGCCTCAGGGAGAGGGCAACACAGCCCCTCTCACCCCAACAGCCCTCGGTGGCCAGGGGCTGGCAGGAGCTGGTACATGATGTATCCGCCAATGCTGTGGCAACATCCTAAAAGGCCACTAAATCTGTCAGGCACGATCTGCCTTCAATGAAGCCATGTTGGCTATCACCAGTCACCTTCTTATTTTCCTTGTGCCTTAGCAGAGATTCCAGGAGCATCTGCTCCATGACCTTGCCAGGCACAGAGGTGAGACTGACCGGTCTGTCGTTCGCTGGCTCATCCTTTTTTGCCTTTTTGAAAACGGAGGTTACCTGTCTCCTTTTCCAATCAGCGGGAACTTCACCAGACTGCCACGACTTTTCAAATAGAATGGAAAGCGGCTTGGCCACTTCATCTGCCAGCTCCCTCAGGACCCGTGGATGGATTTCATCTGGTCCCATGGACTTACGCACCTTCAGGTTCCTCAGATGGTCCCGAACCTGATCTTCTCCTACAGTGGGCGGGTTTTCATTTTCATAGACCCTGCCTTTGCATTCTGCTACTTGGGTGGTGTGGTTGGAGCCCTTGCCGGTGAAGACCGAGGCAAAAATATCATTCAGCACCTCAGCCTTCTCCATATCCTGGGTGACCAGGTCTCCTGCCTCCTTCCTGAGAGGGCCCACCTCTTCCCTAGTCTTGCCTTTACCCCTGACGTACTTAGAGAAGCTTTTCTTGTTATCCTTGCTGCCCCTAGCCAGATTTAATTCTATCTGGGCTTTAGCTTGCCTAATCTGGTTCCTGGTCACTCAGACAGTTTCTCTGTATTCCACCCAGTCAACCCGTCCTTGCTTCCACCCTCTGTAGGCCTCCTTTTTGCTTTGGAGCTTGTCCAGGAGCTCTTTGTTAATCCACGCAGGCCTCCTGGCATTTTTGCCTGACTTCCTCATTCTTGGGATGCACCGTTCCTGAGCTGAGCTTGGAGGAGGTGATCCTTGAATAGTAACCAGCTCTCTTGGGCCCCTCTGCCCTCCAGTACTTTTTCCCATGTTACCCTGCCAAGCAGGTCCCTCAAGAGGCCAAAGTCTGCTCTCTTGGAGTCCAGGTAGCGAGCTTGCTGCGTGCTCTCCTCGCTGCCCCGAGGATCTTGAATTCAACCATTTCACGATCCCTGCAGCCGAGGCTACCCTTGAGCTTGACACTCGCCACCAGCCCCTCCTTGTTGCTAAGGACAAGGTCCAGCATAGTTCCTCTCCTTGTTGGCTCCTCTACCATTTGAGGAAGAAAAAATGTGTCATTGACACATTCCAAGAACTGCCTGGATTTCTTGTGCCCTGCTGTGTTGTCCCTCCAACAGGTATCGGGGTGGTTGAAGTCCCCCATGATGACCAGGCTCTGCGAACGCGATGCTGCTCCTATCTGTCTGTGCAGGGCCTCATTCGCTCTGTCGTCCTGGTCACATGGCCTGTAGCAGACCCCTACCGTAATGTCCCCTGCCCCTGCGTTCCCTTTAATCTTGACCCATAAGCTCTCTGCTGGGTCTTCATCCATGCCCAGGTGGAGCTCCATGTGGCATCCCCCTCTCCCAACAAGCCTAGTTTAAAGCCCGGTCAACGAGCCCCGCTA
Source organism: Larus michahellis (assembly GCF_964199755.1). Classification (NCBI taxonomy): domain Eukaryota; kingdom Metazoa; phylum Chordata; class Aves; order Charadriiformes; family Laridae; genus Larus; species Larus michahellis. The sequence continues at coordinate 220,547,734 of NC_133896.1, forward strand.
GCTCACGAGCAAAGACCCACTTCCCCCTTTCAGAGAGATGAGCCCCGTTCGATGCCAACGAGCCTGGTGCCGCGTAGGCCATCCCATTGTCAAAAAACCCAAAACTGTGGCGGTGACACCAGCCACGGAGCCACGTGTTGACAGATTGCACACGTCTGTTCCTTACAGTGTCCCTGCCTGTAACTGGGAGAACAGAAGAACAGACACCCTGCGCCCCAGACTGCCTCATTAACTTTCCCAACGCCCTCAAGTCTCTCTGGATTGCTCTTGGGCCATGTGTTGCCACCTCGTCACCACCCATGTGAAGGAGCAACAGCGGGTAGTAGTCCGAGGGCCAAAGCAGGCAGGGAAGTTTCTGAGTGACGTCCCTAACCTGGGCCCCGGGGAGGCAGCATACCTCCCTGTCAAGAGGGTCTGCCCAGCACATTGGGCCTTCTGTTCTCCTCAGAAGGGAGTCTCCTACTACTATAACCTGCCTCTTCTTCCTTGTAGAGGCAGGTTTTAAACCGGGGGTAGGCCTTACTTCTCCCGGCATCTCTTCTGGGGTAGCCAAACCATCTTCCATGCCATCCATGGGTTGGCCTACCTCCCCAAGAGCCTCGTACCTGTTGTGCAGAGGCACCTGGTTAGGGGATGTGGGCAAGGAGGGAGTTCGCTTGCCTCCCCTATTATGGACTACCCTCCATTCACTAGCCTCCTTTTGTCCACTGCCTTCAGTCTGGCAGGGGCAAGGTACCAGATCTCCTTCAGCTCGGGGTCTTTTTGGTGGCTCTTCTGGTTTTTTACTCGGGGAGGTCAGAGTCTGAGTCCAACAATCAATTTCTTTCTCACTCTCCCTGATGCTCCGCAGCCGTTCTACTTCCTCTTTTAGCTCTGCTACCAGGCTGAGGACATCATCTACCTGGCCACACCTCACACAGCTGTCACCTCTTCTACCATCCACTAGCCCTGAGAGGTGAAGGCACTCCCTGCAGCCAGTGACCTGGGTGGCTGCGTGCTTCCAGGGGAGCTCAGTTTGTACAGCCACGTCTGCTCTGGCAAGCGCAGACGACTCCAGAGGCTGCATCTTTCGGATAGAGACTGTGGCTGAGCTTCCCTCCCGAGCCCTTCCCGTGCAAACTGCTGCGCCGCGCTCCCTAGGGCCGCCTTCTGAGGGGATGGGAGCTGGCTGCTGCCGCTGCGGGCTCCGCACCGGCCGCCTCAGCTGCTGCCGCCGAGCTGCGGGCTCCCTGCGGGTCCCTGCCGCTGCCCGGGCTTCTCCCGGCCTCAGAAAAATGCAGGAACAGCCCCTTTTCGCCACCATCGCCCAGCTCCGCTGCCAACGTGATGGCACCGGAGCTCTTTCTCTCGGCGAGGGACCAAGAGAGGTCTCCCACATCTACTGAGCTCCACCCAGTGTTAGTGACACCAGCACCAGGTCTTGGTGAACAATTCTCACCCCTCGTGTTGCCACACACCCAGGCAATGTCCTCCTTTGAAGCCTGGATTTTAGAAAGGCACCCCAGGCTCCTTCCCCTCCTTGCCCCCCAAACACAACATGGCTCCAGCCTCCTCTGTGCTGGCAGGTCCCATCTCTGCTCAAAGCCGGCTGGTCCACGCTGCGTGCCGTCACGCGGAAGACGGAACAACCAGCCAGCCGACGAATACAGCCAACCAAAGATGGAGAAAAGCCCACCGAAATCAAGGGCCTGCCCTCGCTGTCAGTGGTTCAGGTCCAGCTGTGACTATGGCTTAAACCGGGGAGATGTTCACATCTCCCTTGCAGAGCAGGGCACAGACCCCCTTCTCCCTGTACGCCAGCAGCCGCGGGGAGAAATTAAAACCAGAATAAATCCCAGGGTGCAGAGCACGTATACAGACCTTTCCAAGGGAAAAGCAAACAGGACACTTGGTGGGACCAATTCACATGCAGCTCAATCCTTCTGAAGAAAAGTGGTGTGCTCCTACTCATAGTTCCAGTAGCTACATGGCCAAGGCACCAGAAAGTCCTTCAGCACACGTGAGAAGAGATGCCCGTACCCACAGCCAAGGGGAAGAGACTGTCCTGTTAGGGCCTATGTTATGGCGGGGCAAGAGTGGGGAGAAGGAAAACCTAAGCTGCCTCTGCCTGCGTTATAAGAAGGTACGGACCCTAGTGACCCAGCCAGCAGCACTCAACCATTGTGGTGGGGCTGGTGCACTCTCAGGGATGGAGAAGACCTGCGAGGAGGGCGGGACTGTGTGGAGAAGAGGCTGGTCTGACGGGAGAAACGTGGGCAGCTGAGAACAAGGAGGACTGGAGGATGCTCAGGTGTTTGCAGCATGTGTAAAACACAGCTGTGGAAACAGAGGGCTTACACACGGCAGGAGGGATCCCAGGGTGACTGTCCTGTGGGGTGACAGTGGTCTCGGAGGGAAATGGTGGCTCCCATGCAGTTGCTGCATCTCATCACGGTGCACAGCTGCTTCACGGCTGCAACTCCATCTGTGCTGCCCTACACCCCAGGGATCCCTGCCAGGCACGGGATTGCAAGGAAAACTGTAGGAGAGGAAGCTCGGTGCTCATCTCCGGCGGGGTCATGGAGGCAAACGGCTCTTCCTCACCAGGCGGATCTGAGCCCTCCCAGCTGGCCCCCTCGGCAGGCTGGGGTTTGCCTTGCAGGAAGGGGCAGCAGGGGAGGTTCTGCTCTCCAGTCCCCATTCAGATGGCAGGTCCACATCCCATCCCTGCCCGTGTCAGGCCATGATGGCAGGCGTGTCGCTGAGCTCTGGAAAAGAAGACACACAGTGAGCTACCGAAATATCTGCAGTTCTTTTGCCAGCCATCATGAGCAAACAGAACCGGGCTGAAAACACGGGCAGCCCAGGTTGCGTCATTCTGTCTGGATGACAGAGCTCCATGGGGGCAGAAACGTGGTGCACGGGAGGGTCCCCAGCCGATCCCACCCTGCCTTGCAGACCCAAGAGGCCTCGGCACCTCCGGGCTCTCTTTTCACAGCATCACAGAGCAATGCGTGTTGGAGGGGACGTCTGGAGGTCTCTGCCCCAACCTCTGCTTGAAGCAGGGCTAATTACATCAGGATGCTCAGGGCTTCAAACGTCTCTGAGGGCAGATATTCCCCACTCGGGCCCCTCTTCCCGTATCTGACCACCCTCATGGGCAAGATTTCTTTTTCTCTCCTTATGGCCACCCAAAGTTTCCAAGGTTACAGCTTGTGCTGTTGCTACTGCACATCCGAGAGACATCTGACTCTGTCTTCTCTACCCTCTCCCATTAGATGGTTGCAGAGACAGCGATAAGACGCCCCTTGACCTTCTCTTTCACTGTGCAAATCCAGATTTCAAACGTCTCGTCCTCCAGCTCAGCGGCCCCATTGACCTCACTCCCGTTTGTCACAATCTGCTTGGTGCTGGGCAGTGGGAACCGGACCCAGTGCCTAGATATGGCCTCACCGGTGCTGCACAGAGAGGAGAAATCACTGCCACCTGAGACTGAGACAACCCAAGATGCAGCCGTCCTTCACCACAGCATGGGCACCCATCACCAACCCATCCATCAGGACGCTGGTGCCTCCACGGAGATGGCCTAAGCAGGATGTGGCTCCTGGCTCTCCTTGCCCTACTCACCTGCCCTCAACCTGTTGTAGGTGCCGCTCTCCAGCACCGGGCCACCATCATGGGCACAGCAGGAGAAACTCCGCTCTCGCCACCTGCGCGGGGCAAAGCACCTTGTCAGGCCACCGCTTGCTGTGCTTCCCCTCACAGCTCCCCGCTGCCCTGGACACCTTTTTTCTATTTTTTCGAGGCAGGGTCTCCCCTGGTATTTGGGGATTTGCTCAGGTCCTTACCGAGAAGGGACTCCAGTGCATGACTAGACTATGCATGAGCTTCACTATGCCAGTTCAGAGACAGAGAGAGCTCATGGGACTAAAACCAGACCAACAGCGCTATCGACTGGCTTTTCCGTATGGCAAGCCTGATCTTAAGAGTCGGGGGCCCAACTAAGTCAGCCCTCAGGGCTCCTTCTCTAATCACTGGAGGAAGACAGGAATTTCCAGAGGTGATCCATTCCTTCTTGCTTTATGATGGAAGATCGATCTCTCTCTCTCTCTCGACTGTAGATGGAGCCTAGATGATCAGCTTACATTAAATCCCTAACCTGCCCATGGCTAAATTCAGAACTGATGAATTCCACCCAAAAGAGACAGCAACACAGCTGCCTTATGCTAGGAGCTGCTTTGCAACAGGCTTCAGCAACAGCAAACGCTCCCATAATTAGGAGGCGAGAGTTCACTTTTTAAGCAAAAAAGCGAGGAAGCGGCTCAGCCTGTTCTTCGTCTTCTTGCTCAGTTTGGTACCATCACAGTGGTGATGGCAAGCTCTTCTCGGACGTCATCTGTCTGCTGAGAACTAAGTGCCAAGTAAAAATGGGACCAAGGGCCTAAGCATTCTTCAGGGGGATCCTACAGATCAACACCTTAATAAGCCGTCCCTAACCTCTTCCACCCAAGGACGCGGCCTCAATTTTTTTTTTTTTTTTTTTTTAACAAATCATTCCACATCTTCCTGGTTCTTCTGGAAGCCAGTTTTCAGTAGTAATGATGACTGTGTTTCCATTCCTTAAATGACGAAACACGGGATAAAACACTGTTTAGAAAGCGCTTCAAATGACGTAATTTAAGCTCACGTTTTCCAGAAGAGAGGGTTCTTTGTCAGACGTCTCTGCAAGTTCTCACACCTAGGAAAAAACCCAAGGCCAAAAGCTGCTGCAAATAAAATGGCTTTAATCTATGCAGAGAAGACACTAAGTTACATCTACTCCGCACCAGGAAGCGAGTAAATCCAAAATCCTCCTGCCTGCTTGCGTATCAAGAACACTCACAGTGAGACTTGTGTATTTCAACACCACTATGGATTCCATTAAATCCCCTCGATCCCCTCCTCCACATCGTTGATAAAGACATTAAACAAAACTGGCCCCAGCACCAAGCCCTGCAGACCACTGTGACCGGCCGCCAACTGGATTGAACGCCATTCACCACAGCACTCTTTGCGCCCGGCCAGCCAGGCGGTTCTTCACCCAGCAACGTGTATGTCCATCCAAGCCACGGGCAGCCAGTTTCTCCAGGAGAATGCTGTGGGAAGCTGTGCCAAAGGCTTTGGTAACGTCTAGGTAGGCAACATCCACAGCCTTTCCCGCGCCCACTAAGCGGGTCACCTTGTCATAGAAGAAGATCCGGTCAGTCAAGCAGGACCTGCCTTTCATAAACCTATGCTGATGGGGCCTGATGGCCTGGTCGTCCTGTACATGCCGCCTGATGGCACTCAAGAGTATCTGCTCCATAACCTTTCGTGACACATCATCGCTGCCCCGGTGACATCGCAGTGTCCCAAATGACAGCACCACCCCCCCAGACACACACACACCCTTTTCTTATTCCCCCCAAAAAAGGAGCAAAACGACCAGACCCAGGGCTGGCCCCTTCCCCTCAGGGGGGCTCCGCCACCGCCTGCAAACCTGGGCTGGGGCATCTCTCGAGCAGTACGAGACACGTACAACGAGGCACCTGGAAAACAAAAATCCCCAATTAGGGTTCAGCGTGCTAAAAAAATAGCACAGAAGAGAGTAGAGGAATTCCGTCAGAGCGAGGGATGGGACAGCAGCTGAGCTACAGGAGGATTCTAGGGAAACACCTCAGCTCCAAATACGGCACAACCTTCAAAAGCCAGCGCCAGCTCAACTCTTAAAGTCAGGATTAAGACTAACCGATGCCATTTTGAACACGTCCTTAGCACAACGGCAAACCCTCCGGCTGGCGCTGGGAAACGCCGGGCCACTTCCTCCCAGCGCGGCCGCAGGGAGATCCACTGCCTTGCGTGCGGGGCGGCAGGAGCGGGCTGGGCCGTAACCGGAATCGATGCTGACGGAGCCACCGCCGCAACTACAGCCCTCGCGCTGCTGCCGCTGCCCACCTCGCTCGCTGGGTCGATGCAGCTAAGAGGGACGGGTCAAACCCTGACTAGCAAAAAGGAACAATAAAGAACAAAGCTCGGTCGTTCGCTTCATGTCAAAAAGGTGTGCCCACGTTTACAGACACTCATTAAAAATACTTACACTCTAACAGTATTCGACTTTCCTCTGGCACCAGTTTAGCTCGCACAGCTGTGAGTTGATACCACTACATTAGCTCTCTCCAAAATACAGAGTTATAATTGGACTACAGGGGTTTTTGCGTGCCACCCAAGGAGGAGGGACATCCAGCCAGCTGCACTGCCCCAGAGAGATGCTACTGGGCTGCCAGGGGAACGTGCCACTGAAAGCCAGACAGAAAGAAAGTACTTCAGAGCACGCCGTCTAAATATCAGGAAAAAACCACAACAACCCGTTACATTCAGCTGCCTCTCTTTATAAAGCTTTACAACTAACACCTCACTGCTTAAGGACACCTCCTAAACTGCATGCTACAGCTAGACCCCCCGGCAGCGCTCCCTGGGGTCCGGCACTTCGAGGGCAGGGCGCGCCGGGCCCAGCCGCCCCCTCCGAGCCCAGCGCCGCCCGGCGTCCCCCCAACCCCGAGAGCCCCCGGCCCCGGCGGCAGCAGCCGGGGCCCTTCCCCGCCCCTGCGGCCGCCGCGACCCGCCCGCCGCCGCCGCCGGAGCCCCCCGGGCCGCCTCTGCCCGACCCGCGCCGGGAGCGGCAGAGGCCGCCCGGCCCCAGCCAGGAGCAGCTGAGCCGGGCGGGGCCGCCCCTGCTCCCCCCGGCCGGGCACGGGCTCGGTCCCGAAACCCCCCCAGCGACCCCGCGGCAGCGCTCGGCCCGGGGACGCTGCCGCCCTCGCCCACCCCGGCAGGGCAGGGCAGGGCAGGGCAGGGCAGAGCCCGCACCCGCCCGCCGAGGCTCCGGCCGGGGGATCCCACAACGCGCCCCGGCGCGGCTCCCGCGGCCGCAGCGGAACGAAACTCCGACACCGGCCCCGCCGCGGCTCTGCTGGGCACCGCGGGCGGCCCGCCCCGCCCCGCCCGCAATTAACACCGCGGCGGGGAGAGGCACCGAGGCGTAAAAACCTGCTGTGCGCTGGGCTGGGCTGGCCACTACTCGAACGACACACGCCCTCTTTAACCTCTCTCCCCTCCCAGAAGAGAAGCGAGAGAGAATAAGGCAGACGGAGGCTTATGGGTCGGAAAGAAACTAAACGACTTTAATGAAATCTTAACAGTAACAATAAAAGATGACCATACTACTAAAAAAGGGAAAAATACAATATACGCAAACCCAGTATCAGAGTCCTCCTCGGACGCCGGCCGTTGAAGGAAGAGGCTGACCCGTTGGTCCCTCAGCTTTTATACTGAGCACGATGCCCATGGGATGCAATAGCCCCGTGGTCAGCTTTGGGTCACCTCTGCCTTCATCGGCCCCCACTGAGCACCTCCATCCTCCTCCTGCCCCAGCAGCACCTCCCCACCAGCAGCTACCGCCACCTGCCGCAGGCCCCTCAGATCAAGCCCCACAGCCCCTATAGCTCTCCCCTGTGCTTTACCCCCAGCCCTGCCCTACACTTTCCCCCGGGCCTGCCCCATAACCCTCCCTCGCAGCACCTCCCAGCCCTGCCCCATACATCCCCACGGCATTTGGCCTTGTTGAACCTCACACCATTGGCCTTGTCCCATCGATCCAGCCTGTCCAGATCCCTCTGCAGAGCCTTCCGACCCTCCAGCAGATCGACACTCCCACCCAGCTCGCTGTCCTCTGCAAGCTGACTGAGGGTGCACTCGATCCCCTCCTCCGGGTGGTCGATAAAGACATGAAACAGAACCGGCCCCAGCACCGAGCCATGGGGAACACCACTGTGACCGGCCGCCAGCTGGACTGAACTCCATTCACCACCACGTACGCCCGTCCACGCCACGGGCAGCCAGTTTCTCCAGGAGAATGCTGTGGGAAGCTGTGCCAAAGGCTTTGGTAACGTCTAGGTAGGCAACGTCCACAGCCTTTCCCTCGTCCACACCACCCCTTTCCTCCCTGGACCAAAGAGCCCACGGGGATGGCCAGAGAGCAGAGGCCCTGCAGGGAGGGCAGTCTCAGTCAGAGCAGCTGCTCAGGTCCCACCCAGATCCGAGCACCGCGCAGCCCCCAGCTCTCAGAAGGTTTCAAAAACCACAGGGCTGCTTCTTGAAAACATCCCCATTCCTAAAGTCATGGATGCTTCCCCTTCCCAGAGGGGCCAGCCAGAGCAGGTAGAATGGCAAGCACGGAGCCAGAACTGATGGTGGCACTGGAGTGTCACTGGGTGGGAAGGCAGCTGCCTGCAGAGGACACCAAGGCCTCTTTGCTTCAGCCAGCAGCCCCCAACAGCAGGAGAGAAACCCCCTGCCCGCCTGGTGTCCGTGCAGGCTGACGTTGCCAAGGACGGCGAGACGGGTGCGACAAGAGCTGGCACCAGGTGCTGTGGTGAAGGCCTTGCGCTTGGGCTCCTTGAGGAGCACCGCTGGAGAAGGGCAGGGACAGAGCAGCCACCGGCGCACCTGGGGACACCTCCGTGTCCCACAGGAACCCTGGCACACCTGGAGGAGCCAGATACAGGAGCAATGCCTGGGGACAAGGCCCAGGGCGGGGGCACCCCGAGCTGCTGAGCGCCCCCAGGAGGGAGCTCTGCAGAGGCCGCTGCCACCGGGCTGGGTGGGAGCTGTTGGCTCGGGCCTGGCAGGGCCCCCGCCAGGGGAGAGCAGGGGCTGCCCTGTGCCGGGCACGGCTGGTCCCGGCCGGTCCCAGCTGGTTCAGAGCCACGGCACAGCTGGTCCCAGCCGGTCCCAGGCGTGGGCATCTCCATGGCGACCACCAGGGCTCTGTGACGCGGTCGCCGCATCATACCAAAGCCATTGTGACGCCGGTGACCGTGGGGGCATTTAAGGAGCGAGAGCCCGGGGGTACCCACTCCCAGGAGAGCAGCTCCCTCAAGAGGTAGCATCTCCCCTGGGTGACCATAGCAGATCGACGGCTGAGGACGCCGAAGACGCCAATGGAAGAGGAGGCGAACGCCCACTCCCAGCCCGACAAGGGGCTGCCGAGCCTGCAGAAGAGGCGCCAGGTGAGGGACGGGGCAGGAGGGAGAGGACGGTGGTGGGACGGGGCCGCACGGAGCTGCCTTGCTGCCGGGGCCGGGCTTCCTGGCATGACTGACTTGTAGGATGGCATGACTGGATGGAGAGATGAGGGGAGGGCAGTGGATGTTGTCTACCTTGGCTTCAGCAAGGCTTTCGATACGCTCTCCCACAGCATCCTCACAGGGAAGCTTAGGAAGTGTGGCTTAAGGGAATGGAGAGTGGGAGGGATTGAAAACTGGTTGAACGGTAGAGCTCAGAGGGCCGTGATCAGGGGCACAGAGTCTAGTTGGAGGTCAGTGACGAGTGGTGTTCCCCAGAGGTCAGTACGGGGTCCAGTCCTGTTCAATATATTCATCAAGGACCTGGATGAAGGGACTTGCACCCTCAGCAGGTTTGCTGACACTACAAAGTTGGGAGGGGTGGCTGATACACCGGAAGGCTGTGCCGCCGCACAGCGAGACCTAGAGAGGCTGGGGAGTTGGGCAGAGAGAAACCTTATGAAATTCAATGAGGGGAAAAGGGTAGGGTGCTGCGCCTGGGGAGGAATAACCCCATGCAGCCGTCCAGGTTGGGGGCTGACCTGCTGGAGAGCAGCTCTGCCAAGAGAGACCTGGGAGTCCTGGTGGGCAACAGGATGACCGTGAGCCGGCCAATGTGCCTTTGTGGCCAAGAAGGTCAATGGCATCCTGGGGTGCACCAAGAAGAGCGTGGCAAGCAGGTCGAGGGAGGTCCTCCTCCCCCTCCACTCTGCCCTGCTGAGGCCGCATCTGCAGTACTGTGTCCAGTTCTGGGCTCCCCGGTTCAAGGACAGGGAACTGCTGGAGAGGGTACAGCAAAGGGCTACCGAGACGATGAGGGGACTGGAACAGCTCTCTTAGGAAGAAAGGCTGAGGGACTTGGGTCTTTTCAGTCTGGAAAAAAGAAGACTGAGGGGGGACCTTATCAGTGCTTAGAAATACTTAAAGGGTAGGTGTCAGGAGGATGGGGCCAGGCTCTTTTCAGTGGTGCCCAGTGACAGGACCGCGCACAAACGGGCAGCAACTTGAAGAGAGGAAGCTCCATCTAAACATGAGGAGGAACTTCCTCATGGAGGGTGACAGAGCACTGGAATGGGCTGCCCCGAGAGCTGGTGGAGTCTCCGTCTCTAGAGACATCCAAAACCCACCTGGACGCGTTCCTGTGCAACCTGCTCTGGGTGACCCTGCTCTGGCAGGGGGTTGGACTAGCTGATCGAGAGGTCCCTTCCAACCCCTATCATTCTGTGATTCTGTGGGGGCCGCTGTGCCAAGGCAGCCACCTCCACCCAAGGCCTTCTCCTCCTCCTGCCCACAGGTGGCCCACAGGCAACCAGAGGTAGCGCCGAAGGACAGGCAGAGCCGGGCCTTGTCCCTCCATGGGGACAGGCTGCCACGGCTCCTCTGCCCAGAGACTTTGCAGGCCGCTGAGAGTCGCCGCGCACAGGTAGGGAGCCCGCGGGAGACGGGGTCAAACGTGTTCCCAACCCCGGGAGCTGCCGATGGGCAGGCGGGACATGCAGGAGGGGACAGGCGGGTTCGGCCCCCATCACAAGCTGGGCCCACCGTGCCATGCCCAGCAGGCCGCCCGGGCATGCCAGGGGCGCTCCTGGGAGTCACCGTGGTCTGCGAGGGGACCAGTCCTCTCCCAGCTGGCTCTGGGACTGGCAGCAGCCGCCTGCGGAGACGAGCGCTGCCCGGGGGACTGGTGGGGGAGCCCGGCTGCAGGACCTCTTCCAGCCGAGCCGTGGGGACCAGGGCCACAGTCACGCAGCCTCTCTCCTCGACTTCTCTTGCAGTCGGACAGCGTGGTGTGCAGCAAGGCACTGCCCTGCCACAGGGTGGTGGTGCTGCAGGAAGACACTCAGCACAGGCAGGCAGCGACAGCCGGGCACGCAACCGCCGCTCGGCCATCAAGACGCGCCAGCAGCTGCTGCAAGCTGCCGCCTCTGCCACCAGCACCCTCGAACTCTCCTGCCGCGGGCTGGCAAATGGCCAGCAGCACTGCAGCCAGCGGCTGCCTATGGCCAGTCCCACCTCCTCGAGGCATCAACAGTGAGCGGGGCACACCTGCAAGGGTGAGGAGCTTCAGGCCTGCCCAGCAGCTCCCTCCAGCCTACAGCGCAGCAGGGAAGGACGCCGCCCGGGACATAGCAAACAAGGTCCTGTGCAAAGTGTTCACTGCAAGCCATGGACCCAGCCAGCAGCCAGCAGCACCGCGGGACCGTGCACATCGCAGGGCTGTGGCCATAACTGAAATAATAGACAGAGGAGCAATAAAGGACACAGCCCGGTGCCTCACGAGAGAGGTCCTGGCCAAGGTTTCCCTTGGAAGCAGGGCAACCAGCCAGCAGCCAGCAGCACCGCGGGACCGTGCACATTGCAAGGCTGCCGCCATGACTGAAATAATAGACAGAGGAGCTATAAAGGACACAGCCCGGTGCCTCACAAGTGAGGTCCTGGCCAAGGTTTCCCTTGGAAGCAGGGCACCCAGCCAGCAGCCAGCAGCACCGCGGGACCGTGCAAAATGCAAGGCTGCCGGCATGACTGAAATAATAGACAGAGGAGCTATAAAGGACACAGCCCGGTGCCTCACGAGAGAGGTCCTGGCCAAGGTTTCCCTTGGAAGCAGGGCAACCAGCCAGCAGCCAGCAGCACCGCGGGACCGTGCACATTGCAAGGCTGCCGCCATGACTGAAATAATAGACAGAGGAGCTATAAAGGACACAGCCCGGTGCCTCACAAGTGAGGTCCTGGCCAAGGTTTCCCTTGGAAGCAGGGCACCCAGCCAGCAGCCAGCAGCACCGTGGGACCGTGCAAAATGCAAGGCTGCCGGCATGACTGAAATAATAGACAGAGGAGCTATAAAGGACACAGCCCGGTGCCTCACGAGAGAGGTCCTGGCCAAGGTTTCCCTTGGAAGCGGGGCACCCAGCCAGCAGCCAGCAGCACCGCGGGACCGTGCACATTGCAAGGCTGCCGCCATGACTGAAATAATAGACAGAGGAGCTATAAAGGACACAGCCCGGTGCCTCACGAGTGAGGTCCTGGCCAAGGTTTCCCTTGGAAGCAGGGCACCCAGCCAGCAGCCAGCAGCACCGCGGGACCGTGCAAAATGCAAGGCTGCCGCCATGACTGAAATAATAGACAGAGGAGCAATAAAGGACACAGCCCGGTGCCTCACAAGTGAGGTCCTGGCTAAGGTTTCCCTTGGAAGCGGGGCACCCAGCCAACAGCCAGCAGCACCACGGGGAAGGGCTGAGGCCGTGACACCAACATCAGACAAGGTGTTAGCAGCCAATGGAGGCAAGGCTTTTCCAGAGGATCCGGCCATCCTGCCCATCAAGACAGAGTCCCTGGAGGAGCTGGAGAGGAGCTGCCTGGCCCGCATCAGGCGCAGCCTGGCCCAACTCAGCAATGCCACCCTGCAGCGGCAGCAGGATAGCCCGGAGGAAAAGCCAGGGGCCTTGGCCAAGGAGCAGGAGAAGTGCAAAGACAGCAGTGACAAGGAGCTGTCCCAGGGGGAAGACATCAGCATCCACACTATCTGGGTCAACGCCTCGGTCCCGGAGCTCTTCCAGGACACCCACGATGGTCCCCAGGAGGAGTGCGGCCGGCCCAGCAGCCTGGGCACAGAGCTGGCAGGTGACATAGCTGGTGACCTGCAGAGCGCGTCTCCTGCCCTGCCTGGTCCCACAGATGCTGAGCCGGCAGCTTGTGCCCTGGCCGGAACTCCTGAGCAAGAGGGGCACCGCACACCTCTGGCTCCCACGGCACAAGAGGAGGCAAAGGCAACCGCTTCTCCCATCCCCAGCCAGCAGGCCCCTGCAGCAGAAGTAGAGAGCCGGGCACCTGCCCCATACACCCCCCCAGCCTACGAGGACGAGGCTCTGCAGGACACAGTCCTGAGCATGGTCAGAGAGGCTCTTATAAATTCTCTCCTTCTGAGCCAGGAAAAACTGGCAAAAAGCAAGGCTGCAGCAGCAGCAGCATCACCACCTGCAGCGCCACAGGACGGCGAGTCTGCCTTGGCTGGAGAGCGTCGGGGAGAGGCCAGCTCAGCCCCTCTCATCCCATCGGCACGTGAGCATGGAGAAAACATGGCTTCTCCCATGTCTGAACACCACTACGGTGGGACCAGCACAGCCGCTATCTTCCCAGCACCATACGAGGATGAAGCGGCTGCTTCAGTGCCTGAAATCCCTCTGGCAGAAGCTGGCGCTCCGCACTTTGCCCCAGCAGCACAGGCAGAGAGCCAGGCACCTGCCCCGCGCAGCCCCACAGCCTACCAGGCTCTGCAGGACATGGCCCTGTGCATGGTGACAAAGGCTGTGGTCAGCGCTCTGGTTGTCATCCAGCACAACCTGGCCCAAAGCAAGGCGGCAGCAACACCACCAGCAGCAGCTCAGGACACCGAGAGCCAGGCACCTGCCCCACACGGCCCCACAGCCTCCGATGAGGCTCTGCACGACACAGCCCTGTACACCGTGACGGAGGTCGTGGGCAAGGCTGTGCTTGTCACCCAGCACGACCGGGCACAACGCGTGGACACCATGGCGGCAGCACCACCTGCAGAACCTTGGGACACCGAGTCTGCCTTGGCTGGAGAGCCTCAGGGAGAGGGCAAAACAGCCCCTCTCACCCCAACAGCCCTCAGTGGCCAGGGGCCGGCAGGAGCTGGCCCCTCCCCACCCAGCCCCTTGCCTAAGGCTCTCCTTCCCCGACAGGCATCGCCACCCCCCAGCATGCCCCAGCTCGACGGCGATGGCCCTCCCTCTTCAGGAGGGCGCTCAAGGCTCTGCGCAGGGCCTTCCGCTGCTCCTGCATCACAGGAGAGAAGGAGCTGTAGCATCCTGCTGCCAGTGCCCGGCGGGTCCCAGGAGATGGCGCCTGGCCCTGAGCCTGCGCAGCGTCCAGAGGGAGTGGCACGGGCAGGCAAGCAAGGGATGGGTGCATGGACGGCACCCCAGGCATTCAGCTGGCCTGAGGACAGCGTGCTGCCAGCCTCTGCTTGGCTGTGGACGTTTTCTGAGGCCAATAAAAGATGATGATTTTACCCCAGTGCTCGTCTGTACCTGGTCCGTCGCAGGAGAAAGACAGCTAGTGACCAACAACCCCAGGTCCTTTTCCACCAGGCAGCTCTCCAGCCACTCTTCCCCAGGCCTGGAGCGCTGCATGGGGTTGTTGTGACACAATTGCAGGACCACAGCCTACCAGGCTCTGCAGGACGTGGCCCTGTGCATGGTGACAAAGGCTGTGGTCAGCGCTCTGGTTGTCATCCAGCACAACCTGGCCCAAAGCACCCAGGCTCTCGGCAGGGACACCTCCCACTACACCAGGCTGCTCAAAGCCTCATCCAGCCTGGCCTTGAACACTTCCAGGGATGGGGCATTGACAGCTTCCCTGGGCAACCTGTTCCAGTGCCTCACCACCCTTAATACACAAGAAAGAAATTCTACCTGATATCCAATCTAAATCTACCCTCTTTCAGTTTGAAGCCGTTACCCCGTGCCCTGTCATTACACTCCCTGATAAAGAGTCCCTCCCCATCCTTCCTCTAGGGCCCCTTTAGGGACTGGAAGGCTGCTCTAAGGTCTCCCCGGAGCCTTCTCTTCTCCAGGCTGAACATCCCCAACTCTCTCCGCCTGTCCTCATAGCAGAGGTGCTCCAGCCCTCGGATCATCTTCGTGGCCCTCCGCTGGACCCCTTCCAACAAGTCCACGTCCTTCTTGTGCTGAGGACTCCAGAGCTGGACGCAGGACTCCAGGTGGGGTCTCACCAGAGCGGAGTAGAGGGGCAGAATCACCTCCCTCGACCTGCTGGCCACGCTTCTTTTGATGCAGCCCAGGATGCGGTTGGCTTTCTGGGCTGCGAGCGCGCATTGCCTGCTCACGTTGAGCTTCTCGTCCACCAGCACCCGCAAGTCCTTCTCCTCAGGGCTGCTCTCAAGCCATTCTCCACCCAACCTGTATTTGTGCCTGGGATTGCCATCACCCAGGCACAGGCTCTTGCACTCGGCCTGGTTGAACTTCATGAGGTTCACAGAGGCCCACCTCTCAAGCCTCTCCAGGTCCCTCTGGATGGCGTCCCTTCCCTCCAGTGTGTCGACCGTGCCACACAGCTTGGTGTCGTCAGCAAACGTGCTGAGGGTGCACTCATTCCCACTGTCCATGGCACTGACAAAGATGTTAAACAGCACTGGTCCCCGTACTGACCCCTGAGGAACACCACTCCTCACTGGTTTCCGTGTGGACATTGAGCCATTCACTGCAAGCCTTTGAGTGGGCCCATCTAGCCAGTTCCTTATCCACCGAATGCTCCATCCATCAAATCCATGCTTTTCCAATGTAGAGAACAGGATGTCGTGCGGGACAGTGTCAAACGCTTTGCATAAGTCCAGCTAGATGATAAGCCCCCCCTGCATGGGGACAGGCTGCCACGGCTCCCCTGCCCAGAGACTTTGCAGGCCGCTGGGAGCCACCGCGCACAGGTAAGGAGCCCGCGGGAGACGGGGCCAAACGTCTTCCCAACCCCGGGAGCTGCCGATGGGCAGGCGGACGTGCAGGAGGGGACACGCGGGCACGGCCCCCGTCACAAGCTGGGCCCACAGTGCCATGCCCAGCAGGGCGCCGGGGCATGCCAGGGACGCTCCCGGGAGTCACCGTGGGCTGCGAGGGGACCAGTCCTCTCCCAGCTGGCTCTGGGACTGGCAGCAGCCGCCTGCGGGGACGAGCGCTGCCCAGGGGACTGGCGGGG
This sequence comes from Larus michahellis, assembly GCF_964199755.1. Taxonomy (NCBI): domain Eukaryota; kingdom Metazoa; phylum Chordata; class Aves; order Charadriiformes; family Laridae; genus Larus; species Larus michahellis. The sequence continues at coordinate 220,563,585 of NC_133896.1, forward strand.
GAGCCCGGCTGCAGGACCTCTTCCAGCCAAGCCGTGGGGACCAGGGCCACAGTCACGCAGCCTGTCTCCTTGGCTTCTCTTGCAGTCGGACAGCGTGGTGCGCAGCAAGGCACTGCCCTGCCACAGGGTGGTGGTGCTGCAGGAAGACACAGCACAGGCAGGCAGCGACAGCCGGGCACGCAACCGCCGCTCGGCCATCAAGACGCGCCAGCAGCTGCTGCAAGCTGCCACCTCTGCCACCAGCACCCTCGACCTCTCCTGCCACGGGCTGGCATACGGCCAGCAGCACCGCAGCCAGCGGCTGCCTATGGCCAGTCCCACCTCCTCGAGGCATCAACGGTGAGCGGGGCAGACCTGCGAGGGTGAGGAGCTTCAGGCCTGCCCAGCAGCTCCCTCCAGCCTAAAGCACAGCAGGGAAGGACGCCGCCCGGGACATCACAAACAAGGTTTTGTGTAAAGTTTTCACTGCAAGCCATGGACCCAGCCAGCAGCCAGCAGCACCACGGGGAAGGGCTGAGGCCGTGACACCAACATCAGACAAGGTGTTAGCGGCCAATGGAGGCAAGGCTTTTGCAGAGGATCCGGCCATCCTGCCCATCAAGACAAGAGTCCCTGGAGCAGCTGGAGAGGAGCTGCCTGGCCCGCACCAGGCGCAGCCTGGCCCAACTCAGCAATGCCACCCTGCAGCGGCAGCAGGACAGCCCGGAGGAAAAGCCAGGGGCCTTGGCCGAGGAGCAGGAGAAGTGCAAAGACAGCAGTGACAAGGAGCTGTCCCAGGGGGAAGACATCAGCATCCACACTATCTGGGTCAACGCCTCGGTCCCGGAGCTCTTCCAGGACACCCACGCTGGTCCCCAGGAGGAGTGCGGCCGGCCCAGCAGCCTGGGCACAGAGCTGGCAGGTGACATAGCTGGTGACCTGCAGAGCGCGTCTCCTGCCCTGCCTGGTCCCACAGATGCTGAGCTGGCAGCTTGTGCCCTGGCCGGAACTCCTGAGCAAGAGGGGCACCGCACACCTCTGGCTCCCACGGCACAAGAGGAGGCAAAGGCAACCGCTTCTCCCATCCCCAGCCAGCAGGCCCCTGCAGCAGAAGTAGAGAGCCGGGCACCTGCCCCATACACCCCCCCAGCCTACGAGGACGAGGCTCTGCAGGACACAGCCCTGAGCATGGTGAGAGAGGCCCTCATCAATTCTGTGCTTGTGAGGCAGCGCTTGCAGGCACAAAGTACGGATTCGGCAACAGCAGCATCACCACCTGCAGCGCCACAGGGCACCGAGTCTGCCTTGGCTGCAGCAGAGGCAGAGGGGCGGGCACCTGCCCCATACACCACCCCCCCAGACTACAAGGACGAAGATCGTCAAGACACAGTCCTGAGCATGGTCAGAGAGGCTCTTATAAATTCTCTCCTTCTGAGCCAGGGAAAACTGGCAAAAAGCAAGGCTGCAGCAGCAGCAGCAAGATCCACCTGCAGCGCCACAGGACAGCGAGTCTGCCTTGGCTGGAGAGCCTCGGGGAGAGGCCAGCTCAGCCCCTCTCATCCCATCGGCACGTGAGCATGGAGAAAACATGGCTTCTCCCATGTCTGAACACCACTACGGTGGGACCAGCACAGCCGCTATCTTCCCAGCACCATACGAGGATGAAGCGGCTGCTTCAGTGCCTGAAATCCCTCTGGCAGAAGCTGGCGCTCCGCACTTTGCCCCAGCAGCACAGGCAGAGAGCCAGGCACCTGCCCCGCGCAGCCCCACAGCCTACCAGGCTCTGCAGGACACGGCCCTGTGCATGGTGACAAAGGCTGTGGTCAGCGCTCTGGTTGTCATCCAGCACAACCTGGCCCAAAGCAAGGCGGCAGCAACACCAGCAGCAGCAGCTCAGGACACCGAGAGCCAGGCACCTGCCCCACACGGCCCCACAGCCTCCGACGAGGCTCTGCACCACACAGCCCTGTGCACCGTGACGGAGGTCGTGGGCAAGGCTGTGACTGTCACCCAGCACGACCGGGCACAACGCGTGGACACCATGGCAGCAGCACCACCTGCAGAACCTTGGGACACCGAGTCTGCCTTGGCTGGAGAGCCTCAGGGAGAGGGCAACACAGCCCCTCTCACCCCAACAGCCCTCGGTGGCCAGGGGCTGGCAGGAGCTGGTACATGATGTATCCGCCAATGCTGTGGCAACATCCTAAAAGGCCACTAAATCTGTCAGGCACGATCTGCCTTCGATGAAGCCATGTTGGCTATCACCAGTCACCTTCTTATTTTCCATGTGCCTTAGCAGAGATTCCAGGAGCATCTGCTCCATGACCTTGCCGGGCACAGAGGTGAGACTGACCGGTCTGTCGTTCGCTGGCTCATCCTTTTTTGCCTTTTTGAAAACGGAGGTTACCTGTCCCCTTTTCCAATCAGCGGGAACTTCACCAGACTGCCACGACTTTTCAAATAGAATGGAAAGCGGCTTGGCCACTTCATCTGCCAGCTCCCTCAGGACCCGTGGATGGATTTCATCTGGTCCCATGGACTTACGCACCTTCAGGTTCCTCAGATGGTCCCGAACCTGATCTTCTCCTACAGTGGGCGGCTTTCCATTTTCATAGACCCAGCCAGCAGCCAGCTGCACCGCGGGACCGTGCGCATCGCAGAGCTGTGGCCATGACTCAAACAATAGGCAAGGTGTTGGCAGCCAACAGCAGCAAGGTCCCCGCAGCTTATCCCAAACTCAGGGGGGCACAGGGGGCCACTGGTGCTGCCAGCAGGGCCCCTGCACCAGCTTCCCTGGGCAGGCATGCGGGGCCAGGACACCAAGGACAAGCGGCACAGCAAGATCCACTTGCTCCTCCCGTCTTCAGCAAGCACGCCCCTACAGCACAGGCAGAGAGGCAGGCACCTGCCCCATACAGACCCCGGGACTATGAGGACAAGGTTCTGCAGGACACACCAGCACCCTCGACCTCTCCTGCCACGGGCTGGCAAACGGCCAGCAGCACCGCAGCCAGCGGCTGCCTAGGGCTGGTCCCACCTGCTCGGGGCATCAACGGTGAGCGGGGCAGACCTGCGAGGGTGAGGAGCTTCAGGCCTGCCCGGCAGCTCCCTCCAGCCTACAGCGCAGCAGGGAAGGACGCCGCCCGGGACATCACAAACAAGGTCCTGTGCAAAGTTTTCCAACAGCAGACGAGGTGGGAGCGGCCAATGGAGGCAAGGCTTTTGCAGAGGATCCGGCCATCCTGCCCATCAAGACAAGAGTCCCTGGAGCAGCTGGAGAGGAGCTGCCTGGCCCGCACCAGGCGCAGCCTGGCCCAACTCAGCAATGCCACCCTGCAGCGGCAGCAGGACAGCCCGGAGGAAAAGCCAGGGGCCTTGGCCGAGGAGCAGGAGAAGTGCAAAGACAGCAGTGACAAGGAGCTGTCCCAGGGGGAAGACATCAGCATCCACACTATCTGGGTCAACGCCTCGGTCCCGGAGCTCTTCCAGGACACCCACGCTGGTCCCCAGGAGGAGTGCGGCCGGCCCAGCAGCCTGGGCACAGAGCTGGCAGGTGACATAGCTGGTGACCTGCAGAGCGCGTCTCCTGCCCTGCCTGGTCCCACAGATGCTGAGCCGGCAGCTTGTGCCCTGGCCGGAACTCCTGAGCAAGAGGGGCACCGCACACCTCTGGCTCCCACGGCACAAGAGGAGGCAAAGGCAACCGCTTCTCCCATCCCCAGCCAGCAGGCCCCTGCAGCAGAAGTAGAGAGCCGGGCACCTGCCCCATACACCCCCCCAGCCTACGAGGACGAGGCTCTGCAGGACACAGCCCTGAGCATGGTGAGAGAGGCCCTCATCAATTCTGTGCTTGTGAGGCAGCGCTTGCAGGCACAAAGTACGGATTCGGCAACAGCAGCATCACCACCTGCAGCGCCACAGGGCACCGAGTCTGCCTTGGCTGCAGCAGAGGCAGAGGGGCAGGCACCTGCCCCATACACCACGCCCCCAGACTACAAGGACGAAGATCGTCAAGACACAGTCCTGAGCATGGTCAGAGAGGCTCTTATAAATTCTCTCCTTCTGAGCCAGGGAAAACTGGCAAAAAGCAAGGCTGCAGCAGCAGCAGCAAGATCCACCTGCAGCGCCACAGGACAGCGAGTCTGCCTTGGCTGGAGAGCCTCGGGGAGAGGCCAGCTCAGCCCCTCTCATCCCATCGGCACGTGAGCATGGAGAAAACATGGCTTCTCCCATGTCTGAACACCACTACGGTGGGACCAGCACAGCCGCTATCTTCCCAGCACCATACGAGGATGAAGCGGCTGCTTCAGTGCCTGAAATCCCTCTGGCAGAAGCTGGCGCTCCGCACTTTGCCCCAGCAGCACAGGCAGAGAGCCAGGCACCTGCCCCGCGCAGCCCCACAGCCTACCAGGCTCTGCAGGACACGGCCCTGTGCATGGTGACAAAGGCTGTGGTCAGCGCTCTGGTTGTCATCCAGCACAACCTGGCCCAAAGCAAGGCGGCAGCAACACCACCAGCAGCAGCTCAGGACACCGAGAGCCAGGCACCTGCCCCACACGGCCCCACAGCCTCCGACGAGGCTCTGCACCACACAGCCCTGTACACCGTGACGGAGGTCGTGGGCAAGGCTGTGACTGTCACCCAGCACGACCGGGCACAACGCGTGGACACCATGGCAGCAGCACCACCTGCAGAACCTTGGGACACCGAGTCTGCCTTGGCTGGAGAGCCTCAGGGAGAGGGCAACACAGCCCCTCTCACCCCAACAGCCCTCGGTGGCCAGGGGCTGGCAGGAGCTGGTACATGATGTATCCGCCAATGCTGTGGCAACATCCTAAAAGGCCACTAAATCTGTCAGGCACGATCTGCCTTCGATGAAGCCATGTTGGCTATCACCAGTCACCTTCTTATTTTCCATGTGCCTTAGCAGAGATTCCAGGAGCATCTGCTCCATGACCTTGCCGGGCACAGAGGTGAGACTGACCGGTCTGTCGTTCGCTGGCTCATCCTTTTTTGCCTTTTTGAAAACGGAGGTTACCTGTCCCCTTTTCCAATCAGCGGGAACTTCACCAGATTGCCACGACTTTTCAAACAGAATGGAAAGCGGCTTGGCCACTTCATCTGCCAGCTCCCTCAGGACCCGTGGATGGATTTCATCTGGTCCCATGGACTTACGCACCTTCAGGTTCCTCAGATGGTCCCGAACCTGATCTTCTCCTACAGTGGGCGGGTTTTCATTTTCATAGACCCTGCCTTTGCATTCTGCTACTTGGGTGGTGTGGTTGCAGCCCTTGCCGGTGAAGACCGAGGCAAAAAAGTCATTCAGCACCTCAGCCTTCTCCATATCCTGGGTGACCACGTCTCCTGCCTCCTTCCTGAGAGGGCCCACCTCTTCCCTAGTCTTGCCTTTACCCCTGACGTACTTAGAGAAGCTTTTCTTGTTATCCTTGCTGCCCCTAGCCAGATTTAATTCTATCTGGGCTTTAGCTTGCCTAATCTGGTTCCTGGTCACTCAGACAGTTTCTCTGTATTCCACCCAGTCAACCCGTCCTTGCTTCCACCCTCTGTAGGCCTCCTTTTTGCTTTGGAGCTTGTCCAGGAGCTCTTTGTTAATCCACGCAGGCCTCCTGGCATTTTTGCCTGACTTCCTCATTCTTGGCATGCACCGTTCCTGAGCTGAGCTTGGAGGAGGTGATCCTTGAATAGTAACCAGCTCTCTTGGGCCCCTCTGCCCTCCAGTACTTTTTCCCATGTTACCCTGCCAAGCAGGTCCCTCAAGAGGCCAAAGTCTGCTCTCTTGGAGTCCAGGTAGTGAGCTTGCTGCGTGCTCTCCTCGCTGCCCCGAGGATCTTGAATTCTACCATTTCACGATCCCTGCAGCCGAGGCTACCCTTGAGCTTGACACTCGCCACCAGCCCCTCCTTGTTGCTAAGGACAAGGTCCAGCATAGTTCCTCTCCTTGTTGGCTCCTCTACCATTTGAGGAAGAAAAAATGTGTCATTGACACATTCCAAGAACTGCCTGGATTTCTTGTGCCCTGCTGTGTTGTCCCTCCAACAGGTATCGGGGTGGTTGAAGTCCCCCATGATGAGCAGCCTCTGTGAACGCGATGCTGCTCCTATCTGTCTGTGCAGGGCCTCATTCGCTCTGTCGTCCTGGTCACATGGCCTGTAGCAGACCCCTACCGTAATGTCCCCTGCCCCTGCGTTCCCTTTAATCTTGACCCATAAGCTCTCTGCTGGGTCTTCATCCATGTCCAGGTGGAGCTCCATGTGGCATCCCCCTCTCCCAACAAGCCTAGTTTAAAGCCCGGTCAACGAGCCCCGCTAGCTCACGAGCAAAGACCCACTTCCCCTTTTCAGAGAGATGAGCCCCGTTCGATGCCAACGAGCCTGGTGCCACGTAGGCCATCCCATTGTCAAAAAACCCAAAACTGTGGCGGTGACACCAGCCACGGAGCCACGTGTTGACAGATTGCACACGTCTGTTCCTTACAGTGTCCCTGCCTGTAACTGGGAGAACAGAAGAACAGACACCCTGCGCCCCAGACTGCCTCATTAACTTTCCCAACGCCCTCAAGTCTCTCTGGATTGCTCTTGGGCCATGTGTTGCCACCTCGTCACCACCCACGTGAAGGAGCAACAGCGGGTAGTAGTCCGAGGGCCGAAGCAGGCGGGGAAGTTTCTGAGTGACGTCCCTAACCTGGGCCCCGGGGAGGCAGCATACCTCCCTGTCAAGAGGGTCTGCCCAGCACATTGGGCCTTCTGTTCTCCTCAGAAGGGAGTCTCCTACTACTATAACCTGCCTCTTCTTCCTTGTAGAGGCAGGTTTTAAACCGGGGGTAGGCCTTACTGCTCCCGGCATCTCTTCTGGGGTAGCCAAACCATCTTCCATGCCATCCATGGGTTGGCCTACCTCCCCAAGAGCCTCGTACCTGTTGTGCAGAGGCACCTGGTTAGGGGATGTGGGCAAGGAGGGAGTTCGCTTGCCTCCCCTATTACGGACTACCCTCCATTCACTAGCCTCCTTTTGTCCACTGCCTTCAGTCTGGCAGGGGCAAGGTACCAGATCTCCTTCAGCTCGGGGTCTTTTTGGTGGCTCTTCTGGTTTTTTACTCGGGGAGGTCAGAGTCTGAGTCCAACAATCAATTTCTTTCTCACTCTCCCTGATGCTCTGCAGCCGTTCTACTTCCTCTTTTAGCTCTGCTACCAGGCTGAGGACATCATCTACCTGGCCACACCTCACACAGCTGTCACCTCTTCTACCATCCACTAGCCCTGAGAGGTGAAGGCACTCCCTGCAGCCAGCGACCTGGGTGGCTGCGTGCTTCCAGGGGAGCTCAGTTTGTACGGCCACGTCTGCTCTGGCAAGTGCAGACGACTCCAGAGGCTGCATCTTTCGGATAGAGACCGTGGCTGAGCTTCCCTCCCGAGCCCTTCCCGTGCAAACTGCTGCGCCGCGCTCCCTAGGGCCGCCTTCTGAGGGGATGGGAGCTGGCTGCTGCCGCTGCGGGCTCCGCACCGGCCGCCTCAGCCGCTCCCCGGGCTTGTCCCGGCCTCAGAAAAGCGGGGGAAAAGCCCCTTTTCGCCGCCATCGCCCGGCTCCGGAGCTCTTTGTCTCGGCGAGGGGCCATTGCTGGCGGTTACGCCTCGTTTTAATCTGCCGCTGCGGGCTCCGCCCCGGCCGCTTCAGCCGCTCCCGCCGAGCTGCGGGGTCCCTGCCGCTGCCCGGGCTTGTCCCGGCCTCAGAAAAACGCGGGAAAAGCCCCTTTTCGCCGCCATCGCCCGGCTCCGCTGCCGACGTGCCGGCACTGGAGCTCTTTGTCTCGGCGAGGGACCAAGAGAGGTCTCCCATGTTATAGATTGAGGCCCAATAATTGACAGGAACCAGTCCAATTAATCAAATTAGTTTATTAAGCAAGCGGCAAGAAGCAAAACAGCGCTGGGCGGCCGGGGAGTCTTTGCTCCGCCAACGGCGCACACCCCTTCCCGAAAGTAGTTGATTATATATACTCTTCTGGTTCCCGTATATGTGTCAATCCTGGTATATTCCGTGTCTGAGCGACGTGTTGCTAGGGGGTCGGTCTTGTCCCGCCTCCTGATGGTTGTGGGGCTGAAGGCTCCTCATCTTTATCAGTGTCCTTGGGGAGACTCTTTTCAGCTTATCTCACAACTTAGCTCTTCCCTTTGAAGTGTTAAAACACACCAGATGCCTGTAATTTAGGCCTTGAGGTGTCAAAGTGCCCCAGACAGCACACCGGATGCCTGTGATTTAGGCCTTGAGGTATCAAAGTGCACCAGATAACACGCTGGATGTCTGCGATTTAAGTATGTGAAGAGTCGAAACAGTGTAAGTTTTCACCAGCCTTTAAGAAAGCCTGATTTGGTTAACAAACATGATTCTATCTATTACAATCCCCCCTTTTTTTTTTTTTTTTTTTTTTTTTTTTTTTTTTTTTTTTTATTTACCATTTTGTTCATCAAATCTTTGGAGTTCAGCGTGACTTAAAACTAATGTTTCTTCTATTGCTGGTTCCTGATCTAATGACTCGTATTTAGCCCTGAGAAGCATTAAATGGGCAGCTTCCAGTCTGCCCTGTACAATTTCAATTACTCTGTTCAATATACAAGGGCCAAATGTTAATCCCAAAATTAATAGTAGCATAGGTCCCGCAATGGTAGATAATAGCGTAGTCATCCATGGGGAATAATTGAACCAGGATTCATACCAACTTTGCTGTGCTTCTCTTTCTTTCTTTCTTTTTTCTAATCCTTCTCGTAGTTTTGTCATGGTGTCTCTAACTACTCCAGTGTGGTCTGCATATACGCAGCATTCCTCATCCAGAGCAACACACAACCCCCCTTGCTGTGCAAACAATAAGTCCAATCCTCGACGGTTTTGTAATGCTACTTCTGATAAGGATCTCAGGGAGGCCTCTAAAGCACTAATAGATTTCTCTACTTTTTCGAGGTCTTCATCTACAGCTGCTCTAAGGGAATTGAATTGTTGATTTTGTTGAATTAAGGAGGCTGTCCCTGTACCGACTCCAGCGACACCTAAAGCTACCAGCGTAGCCACTGTTAGGGCTGTAAAGGGTTCTCGTTTATTCAAATGATGTTTTGGGACTGTTCGATATTCATAGGCAAATTCCTCTGGGTGATATATAATCTTAGGAACTATTAACACTTGGATACAATAATCCTGGTTTTCATTGAATAATTTCAGCGATAAGCAAGGAGTTACTCCAATGGAGGAGCAGACCCATTTGGTATTCTTTGCTGGTAATAACCAGTCAGCTGGTGGTTTCCTATTTGAGGGGATCATGGTTTTACACAAGTGCTTCTTATTGTGGGGCACATTCCCAATGCACCTTCCCTGCCCGGTTACTTGAGCCAATGTAATTCCCTGGCTCTGACTGATTTCCTTTTTCCACAGACATTGTGAGGGGTTTGACCCATTGATTCGTTTAGGGTTAGCAGTTACCCCAATTGCCTCATAAAAAGGTGGCCGAATGTGATAGCACAGCCAGCAATGCTCTGTCAAGTTTGGATAGGTAGCATTTAATACTTGATAACTGGCTTGCAGCAATTTCCAAAGAGAATTGCCCCTAGGTTCCTGGGTGTTAATATGTGTTGCCGTAGTTGTAGTAGTCCCAGTATCTGTTCCATTAGGTATCTCCTCATCTGACGAGAGGGATATTTCTCCCGCTAGTACTTCATTCGGTCCGACCAGATCAGGGTCATTAGGGACTATTTCTTTCTTTATGTATATGAGTCCCCCTCTATCGCTTCCAGGTTCCCAATACCGTATTCCCCATGTTTTTCCCAGAAGCCACCCCTCATCAAGAGGTTGCTGTACAGTTAATTCTAGATGGATGCAATTTCTGAGATTGATAATTCCCCCAGATCGATCACGCTGTGGGGGCCTGCATCCCTGAGGGCCCCATTGAACCGTCAAGTATTTATCCGGCCCTGCTACTGGGTTCCAATTTGAGGCGATCGTTTCACATCCCCAGTACGCACAATAATACTGGTTGGGAGCATTGCAATATGTTCTCCCGGAGTTGGAGCTTGGACACAGATAATACCCCATAAGATTTAAACAGGGTTTTATGGGAACTAACTCACATAAGTGTGTTTTAAATGTCGGTGCCCCAGGACTCGTGACAGTTTGAATCACATGATGATCTTCCCACCTACTTAATGTCCATTTAAATGGTTGGTGAGAGTATCCGTGTACACCTACAAGATTTAGTAAAATCAGAATTAGAGTGTGGCGAGAAGGGTGGAAACCCGGCCGGCTAGTAAGTTTAGTTTGAACACTCATTGCAATTACCCAGTCCTTTTCAGTGCTATCACTCCTCCCGGGGCATTTCGTGCGATTCCCTTGGTTAACACTGAGGCAGTCCTCCCAGTGGCTTTGTACAGTCCCACTCTGCGGGTTCTGTTCTCCACAGCTTTTTACTCCTCTGCCTCGCTCGTCGACTCGGTTGCTTCGAGCCACGAGGGGTATCATCTTCTCGGCAGCAGGGGTAGTCTTCAGGAGAATAAATGCAATTTTCAGGTGAATCGCACTGAACCCCTTTTAAGTGTCTTGCGACAACATACTGTAATAATGTCAATTACAAATAGAGCAGGTTCGCTAGGGTGATAGCAATAGTACTCGGGTTTAATACCCCGTGCAAATATCTCCTGCCATTCACTAGATTGCTCCTGGATTTCACCATTAAATATTTTTGTGGTTAGAGCCAATTTGGTGAGCTCACGCTCCTTGTCCCCACAAGGTTGGCAAACCCCTCGAGGGGGTATCCCGTAACGGCAATGGGTCCCACTCCGTTCTCGACACCCTTTACAAATAAAACAAATAAAAAGGATAACAATTACAGCTCAGAATGTCACACTTGATTCTGATGTCCCCTGTATCACCGTAACCGTACTCCACCGATATGCTGTAGTCGCGCACTTGTACCACAGTTATATGTGTGTCCATTTACAACCTCCGGAAGGCCATCTTCAGATCTCCAGGAGGGCTTGTCACTTCCCAAGAACAGTCTTTTAATGGTCCTTTTACGCGGCTTGCATGAGTCCAGCCTCTCTCTGCTGTCCGGATGGCTGTTTCTGTGGTGAGTAAAACGAGATAGGGCCCTTCCCAACGGGGGGTTAATGAGGACTCTTTCCATGATTTGATTAACACTTTGTCTCCTGGCTTGATGTTATGCATGGCTACATCCAAGGGGGGTCTCTGTACTACTAAGCCCTTATTCCGCAGCTTTTCTCTCCTAGCCATGAGTTGAATTATATAAGGTCTAATTTGTGAATTTTCAAGTTGGGGGTGGTCCTGCGGAATTTCTAAATCGTATGGCATCCCATATAACATTTCAAAGGGGGAAATTCCTACATCAGTTCGGGGCTGTGTTCTTATATTCAGTAGTGCTAAGGGGAGGCACTTTACCCATGACATCTTAGTTTCTAACATCAATTTTGTGAGCTGTTTCTTTATTTCCCCATTTACTCTTTCTACCTTTCCCGAGCTTTGTGGATGCCAGGGAGTATGATATTCCCATTTTGTCCCCAAAGAGGAGAGAGCTTCCCTTGCTATTCTTGAAACAAAATGTGGGCCCCTATCAGAGTCTATTACCTCTATGGATCCATACCTAGGGATTATATTTTCCAGCAAAGTCTTCACTACGGTTTGAGCGGTGGCTCTAGCTGTCGGGAATGCTTCCACAAAATGGGTTAGGTGGTCTATGATTACTAATAAGTATTTATATCGTCCCACCTTTGGAAGTTCAGTGAAGTCTAGCTGGATTTTAGCAAATGGTCTGTGAGCCAGTTCCCTTCCCCCCAGGGCTTTTTCCCGTAACTGATGTTTATTGACCCTTTTGCATGTCATACATTCGCTAACTATTCTCTTCGCTATATTATATACACCAATGCACATATACTTTGTGGCAAACTGATCCACTAACGCCTGAGTTCCCCAATGGGTGTTCTCATGGAATTTCTGCATGATTTTCAAAGCCAGAGGTTTTGGGAGAACTTCCCGGCCATCCGGGAGTGTCCACTTTCCTTTTTCTGTCTCCGTGATTCCCATCTGAGTCAGCTTATCTTTTTCCTGCACTGTAAAGCTCAGGATTGAGTGAATTTTTCCGTGTAGATGGCAATGGCTATACTTGGGGTTGCCACATTCATCATAAATTAGACATCTGCAAGGGACTGCATCGATTCCAAAATCCTTCCAACAGTCATAACATGGGAATTCGTCTGATTCCCTTCCACAATTTATACAGTCCTCCCGAGTTCTTTTAGTCTGGATCACCATTAATGCCGCTCTTTTTGCTTCCTGATCAGCAAGATTGTTTCCTCTGACTAATGGGCTTAATCCTTTTTGGTGTCCTTTTAAATGTACTACGGCTATTCCCGCTGGTCCTCGTAATGCTTGTAAGACCTGGAGTATTAATTCCTGGTGTATTAATCCTTTTCCTTGAGAATTTATTAAACCTCTTTCTTCCCAAATTTTTCCAAAAGTATGCACAACGCCAAAGGCATATTTTGAATCCGTATATATGGTTCCAATTTTACCTTTTAAAAGTTGCAAGGCTCTTAATACAGCATATAGTTCACAAGCCTGTGCAGACCAATTAGGACTCAGAGGTCCGGATTCTATTACACTAAATGTTTTTCCATCAGTGATTGCAAAGCCTGATTTTCTCTTTCCTTCAACTACCCGGGATGATCCATCTACAAATAGCTTTTCTCCTTCCCCAAGTTCTTCCTCATCTAAATCTGGTCTGATTTTCGTTTGCTCCTCAATGTTGTAAAGACAATCATGATTTATTTTGTCACCCGGCTCCCCATACAAAAACTGTGCTGGATTCTGCACGCTTGTTACCGCAAGTTCCAGTTTGGGAGAGGAGATTAGGATGCCTTCATATTTTAGGAGTCGGGCGTCTGTTATCCATTTGTCAGCTTTTTGTTGCAAAATTCCCCTGATATTGTGAGGTGATAATACCCTCAATTCTCCTCCATAGGTAATTTTATGGGCTTCCTCTACCAAAAGGGCTGCGGCGACTACCGCTTGAAGGCAGCTAGGCCAACCCCGACTTACCGGGTCCAGGAGTTTAGATAAGTATCCCACAGGTTTCTTTCTTTCTGCCCATTCTTGTGCTAATACTCCAAATGCGGTCCCTTCATCAACATTGATAAATAGATAAAATGGTCTCTTTACATCTGGCAGGCTCAAAACCGGGGCATTTACTAAATCAGTTTTCAGTGTTTCTAATTGTTTATCATCATCCTCCGACCATTTCAATAATCCATCCTTAGTTAATTTGGTGTAGAGGAACTTCACCTTTTTGCTATAGTTCTCAATCCATTGTCTGCAATAGCCAAAGAGACCTAATAATTGCCTAACCTGTCTTTTAGTTCTAGGAGCCGGTAATGACAGTATGCCATTCACCCTTTCGGAGTCTAATTTCTTAGTTCCCTTGCTCAATCTGTGTCCCAGATATTTTACTTCTTTCTCAACAAATTGTAATTTTGATTTTGTTACCTTCAATCCTTGTAAACACAAAAAATTTAGTAACTTAATACTTTCCTGCCTCACTTTTTCTTCGCTATCACTAGCTAGGAGCAAATCATCCACATATTGGACCAGTGTGACTCCTTCACTTAACTCGTACCCCTTCAGGATTTGTTCTAAGGCTTGTCCGAACAAGTTCGGAGATTCGGTAAACCCTTGGGGCAATACCGTCCACCGTAATTGTTGTTTCCGATGGTTATCTGGGTCTTCCCATTCAAAAGCAAAGTAATCTCGGCAATCTTCTTTGAGGGGGCATGCCCAGAATGCATCCTTTAGATCTATTACACTATACCATTGATTATCGGGCCCTATTTGACTCAGGAGGGTGTGTGGATTTGCCACTACCGGGAATCTAGCTATTGTTCTCTGGTTGATTTCTCGTAAGTCATGTACTAACCTATATTTTCCATCCGGCTTTTTTACAGGCAGGATGGGAGTATTAAAAGGAGACATACAGGGTTCTAGTAACCCCTTTTCAAGTAATCTTTGGATCTCAGGTTTTAAACCTAGCCTCCCTTCTCTAGGAAGGGGGTATTGTTTTATCCTGACTGGTATTTCTGGATTCTTTATTGTTACTGAAAAGGGTTCAATATCTAATTTACCTACTGTTTCCGGGGTGTACCAGACTTCAGGATTTATTTTCTCTTCATCTATTACTCGTAAGGGACACAGTTTAATTTTAAGTGTTTCATTTTCTACTTCTAAGCCAATTCCTAATTGAATCATCAAATCTCGGCCCAATAAATTATAGTCTGCTTCAGGCATGAGTAGCAGGGACCCCACCCCTACCTTAGAATGGGTTTCAAAAAACACATCCTTTATTACGGGTACTCCAAAAGGTTCTCCTTTTGCTCCAATAACCTGTATAGTCGCAGAAGATATTTTACATCCTTGGGGCAATTTTTGAACGGAAGATCTTTCTGCTCCCGAGTCCACTAGGAACTCAATTTCTTGTTGCTGGGGACCCACTTTTAGTTTTATCAAGGGCTCTGTTTTTTCTCGGGTTCCCAGCAAATAGAGCCCCTGACACCCCTAGTCTTCTTTGAACATTTTCTCATCCATCATTCTCTTTCTGCAGTCCTTTTTAACATGCCCTTTTCTTCCACAATAAAAACAAACCACAGTTCCCCAGTCTTTCCCTCTTAAAGGTTTTCGGGTCTCCTGTCTTATCTGGCGAGTTTCAAACCCTTTTCCAGGGGTTGACATCCGTTGCCCTTCTCTGAATGCAGCTACCAACATTCCGGCTTGTTTCTTATGTATTTCTTCCTCCCTGCGGACATACACTTTCTGGGCTTCCCTTAACAATTCATCCAAACCCCTATCCTGCCAGTCCTCCATTTTCTCCAGTTTCTTTCTAATGTCCGTCCATGATTTAGCTACAAATTGGGTTTTTAACAAGGCTTGCCCTACCGGTGTACTAGGGTCCAGCCCTGAATACAATTGGAGGTTCTTTCTCAATCTCTCTAACCATTCTGTAGGGGTTTCATCTTTCTTTTGATGTTCACTAAAGGCTTTGTTTATATTCTGTCCCCTAGGGACAGATTCCCTTATTCCCTGGACAATTATAGTTCTCAGATCTTGCATATGACCTCTGTCTATTTCGTTTTGGTTATTCCAATTAGGTCTCTGAAGAGGCCATTTAATATCTGCCACAGGACCCTGCTGGTGTTGTTGGTCCCAAATCCTCATCCCAGCTCTCCTGATCATTTCCCTTTCTTCTGCAGTGAACAATATGCCCAATATGGCCTGCAGTTCATCCCAGGTATAAATGTTGGGTCCTAGGAACTGGTCTACCCGTTCTGAAACTCCTAGGGGATCCTCTAACAAGTTTCCCATTTCTTTCTTAAATTCTCTAACGTCCCCGGAGTTCAGAGGGACAGAAACATATCCCATGCCAGGTTGCGCTCCCCCCATAGCAACTTCCCTAAGCGGATATAAGTTACTTTTATCCTCCCCCATCCTAGTTTGACTTCGAGTTACTCGTCTAGTTTCAGAAGAACCAGAGGGAGAATCTGTATTGAAAAAGTCTGGCGCTGTTGGGGGTGGTGAAGGCTGTGGCGGTGGTGCTGGTGGTACATAAGGGGGGGGTGAGGTAGGGATTTCATCCTCATTCCGGGGTTTTTTCCTACCCCCCTGTTTCTTCTCTCTCAAGTGATATAGATTTATTCTCGTCTCTGACCTTATCCACAAGTGTGCATATTCACTCTCCTCCAGGCTAAAGAGTTCCTTAGAGTTAACATAAATATGTAAAGCCTGGCATATCCAATCTTCAAAGGACCCAAAAACGGGCCAATACAGGTGGTCACTTCTAATTTGTTTCCCACCCCAAACTTCCATACAATAATGTATCATTTTTGCTTTATCCTTACCCTGCCTAGAAGGGTAATCATCCCAATATTTAATCATTAATCCTAACGGACTGTCTGGCGGTATCTGGGGTAACCTAACGTTAGGCACCGACCCACCCATGGGATCAGAAGGCTTGCTTTTCTTCTGTCCCATCTTCCGGAGTGCCTTCACACACACACACAATCTTTTCCCCCTGTTCGTGGCCCAGTCCCTCGCGGGAGATGGGAACCGCACTACTAAGGGGTCCGCACTTGCTTCGTCCTCAAGTGGACGTCTCACACAGGCACACTCCAGGATACCCAACCCCAACCGAACGGATCACCGGCCTATACTTACTCACTCCTGAGTCTTCGTTCGGGTCTTCGTGCACAAAGTTTACGGGGTTGCCGGCTTTTATTTGCTTGCTGCCGAATTTCGAGTTCGTCGGTAGAGGTTTTGGGTGTAAAAACCCCCAACAGGGGCCGCTTACTCAGCGGGGCGCCCCCCCTGTGAGGTTTACAGCCAAATTGCCTCTATCCGAGTCACGGCACCAAATTTGTTATAGATTGAGGCCCAATAATTGACAGGAACCAGTCCAATTAATCAAATTAGTTTATTAAGCAAGCGGCAACAAGCAAAACAGCGCTGGGCGGCCGGGGAGTCTTTGCTCCGCCAACGGCGCACACCCCTTCCCGAAAGTAGTTGATTATATATACTCTTCTGGTTCCCGTATATGTGTCAATCCTGGTATATTCCGTGTCTGAGCGACGTGTTGCTAGGGGGTCGGTCTTGTCCCGCCTCCTGATGGTTGTGGGGCTGAAGGCTCCTCATCTTTATCAGTGTCCTTGGGGAGACTCTTTTCAGCTTATCTCACAACTTAGCTCTTCCCTTTGAAGTGTTAAAACACACCAGATGCCTGTAATTTAGGCCTTGAGGTGTCAAAGTGCCCCAGACAGCACACCGGATGCCTGTGATTTAGGCCTTGAGGTATCAAAGTGCACCAGATAACACGCTGGATGTCTGCGATTTAAGTATGTGAAGAGTCGAAACAGTGTAAGTTTTCACCAGCCTTTAAGAAAGCCTGATTTGGTTAACAAACATGATTCTATCTATTACATCCCACATCTACTGAGCTCCACCCAGTGTTAGTGACACCAGCACCAGGTCTTGGTGGACAATTCTCACCCCTCGTGTTGCCACACACCCAGGCAATGCCCTCCTTTGAAGCCTGGATTTTAGAAAGGCACCCCAGGCTCCTTCCCCTCCTTGCCCCCTGTGATAAATGATTTAATCGCAAACGGGATTCCAATTAGAATTTATAATTTATTAAAGGAATAAAGGCAAGCAAACAGCGCTGGGTGTCCCAGGAGTCTCTGCCCAACCAAGACACACGCCTTACAGCCCCCATTTTTGGTTTCTATCTCCTATACTAATACATATTCATAACTGCCTCTAAAATGGTTGGCCCTTGCCAGAAATGGGTGTATGCCCCCTCTTACAGGTCACTATGCAGATAACAACAGGACCGGCTTAAGTTGGTATTCTAGAATGTTCGCCAGGTGGCTCCTGCAAAACACAGACACGATAGACACACCGTCTCGTCTGCGGCCAGGCAGACAAAACAATCAAAGGTCACACTTCACCCTGTGGCCCTAACACTGTTCCACACTGACACGAATCGGTTAAGCACATTTCACAATCCCCCATTTTCTTTTTCTATGGCATTGATTCGTGTTTTTGTTTCCGACCGAGTTAATACTTGCCGAATGGGTATTAGTTTCGAATCTTCTTTTGTCTTTAGTATCATCAGGGAAAGAGTTTTCTCTTTCCCTCATTCTGAATCAACAGGTACTGTAGCTATCTGCATTCCTTGTATAACTGAGTGTATTAGTCTAATAAAACAAGGTGTAAAACATGGAATTATTAACAATCCTGCAAATGCCCCCAATATAACAATCCCGATTTTAGTAAGCCAATCACCTCCCGTAAAGTTTTCCCAGAATCCTTCTAGGTCGACTCCAGTCCAAGTCTGAACTGGGACATGTGCAATTTTCTTCATTTCTTTTACAAGTTCATTTACAGCTTCCCCTTCATCATCAATTTCTAAACAACAATTACTAAGGTTAAACTTCCCACAAACACCTCCCTCTTGTGCTAGCAAATAATCCAAGGCTAAGCGATTTTGATACAAAGCAGTTCTCATCTTGGTATTTTGTCTCGCAATTCGTCCAAGGGCATCTCCAGTTGTATTTACAATTATTTCTAATACAGCTTGTAATCTAATTATTCTATTTAGCATATATATTGGAGTTCTATAGCCCCAGGATCCATCTTCTGCCCATGTGGCTGGACCATAGTAGGCAATGACTCTTTCGGGAGGCCAATCTTTATCTTTCCAATGTCCAATTTGTAGACTCCGTTTATAGTGCCTTTTTCGTAATTCACCAGCTTCAGCATACACTTGGACTCCCAATCGCTCTCCTCGATTTATAGGTAACAGGAAAAAAACCTGGGCCTTATAATTCCCAATACACAGGATCCCGTCCAATTTTGTGGCAAAAACGCATAAGCTAGTTTACCACAAATCCAGTAACGTCCTTCAGGAGTGCGCCATCCATTTGGTATGTTTGTTCCATTGGTCCAGTTTTTAAATTGATCACTCATTTCCCATGGACTCCCCCACTTATCCCATTTATTCTGAGTTTCGTTCCATAGGTAACCTCCTTCACACTCTAGATTACCTACTTGTTTTCCATTCTCTTTTAAATTTTGCCAACAACTCCTTCCAGTTATACTCGTTTGAAGTACCCACTGTTGTTTCCTGTTACTCTTTCCCATTGTGTTCCATATTTGAGGATTACTAATGTTGCTCTCCATAGCCTCCCATGGCCATCGTTCACCTTGGTTTGTTCCACCACAAACATAACAATTAGTTACATTTAATGACTTAGCAATGTTTTCAGCACGATTTACAAATAGATTTTTAGCAACTGTGGGAATTTCATATTCCACTCCTGTTTCTATTTCATGATAAAATGAGTTAAATAGTAGTCTGTGCTGTACCGATTCCCTTATTCTTTTATTTCGCTATTATAAACCAAAGTCTGGGAACTTACCCGTCCCCTCCTAGTAGTTACTACGCACTGGCTGCAGTTTGCCATAACCAGAGTCAAGGAGCTTACCCCAAACAGGACCAGAAGAGGTCCGGTCAGGGCCATAGTGATCGGCGGTCACAGCCCGAAGGGGTTGCAGCCCTTGGCAGACCTTTCAAGCCGCACCACTCGTTCCCCTCCGGTCTTGCCCTCTTCCTTAATCTTTTAAGGGGTAACCTTCAATCAAGAAACACTCTTTGATTAAATTGACAACAATAAAGCCTAACCCATGGTAGGTTATATAGGGGAGTGGTGGCCCCACAGCGAATGCACAAAAATTCTAAACTGTTTCCTAGATCCTTGACTTCTTTTTTGGAAAATGATATATTTTAAAACATGTAGAACACTTTGCCCTTAAAAATAAACACCACCGTTTACACAATGGACTAAATCACCTTTCCTAATAGGTATCTATCCCTGTCCACTAATTCTACAGGAGTAGTTACAATGAAATTCCCACAGCAACTTAGCTTATGCTTCTTGATGAAGGTCTCTTTAAGTTCGTCTGATGGTTAGCTTGGCTTCTCCGGGCTCAGATGTGACTCTCCACTCCTTCACTGGACCTTTCACTCGCGACACATGTGTCAAATCCTAATGGTGGTGTTTGAGCCACCATCGCAATCTCTCGTAGTTCTTTTAACCTTTTTCCAATGGATATTATATATTTTTGGATACTATAATCTTCAACTACATTATTCCCCAGGGGCATCCCTTGGGAGTAAGGCATTCCATATAACATTTCATATGGCGATAATCCAGTCTCACTGTGTGGCTTAGTTCTTATGTTTAATAGTGCCAATGGTAGGCATTTCGTCCAGGACATCTGTGTCTCAATCATTAATTTAGCCAGTTGCTGTTTTATTGTTTGATTCGTTCTTTCTACTTTCCCTGAGCTTTGTGGGTGCCACGGAGTGTGGTATTCCCATTGAATACCTAATGACTGACATAATAATTTTATTATTTTAGAAGTAAAATGTGTGCCCTGATCAGAATCAATATACTGGATTATCCCATATCTAGGTATTAAGTGTTCTAATAAGATTTTTACTACCATCTGTGCCGTAGCTCGTGCTACAGGGTAAGCTTCTACCCATTGTGTTAAATGATCTACTATTACTAGTAAATATTTTGTTCTCCCTACCTTAGGCAATTCAGTAAAATCGACTTGTATTCTTTCAAAAGGTCTATAAGCTGTTTTCCTTCCTCCCGTGGCTGCTTGTCGAAACACTTTCTTGTTTACTTTTTGACAAGTTAAACATCCTCGCGTGATTTGCTTTGCTATTTCAAAAATCTCAATACAGCCAAATTGTTTAAGGAAATGATCACTTACCGCCTTTGTACCCCAATGTGTTTGTGTGTGTAATCGTTCTAATATTTGCCTGGCATAAGCTTTTGGCAACATCTCTCGCCCGTTGGGCAGCATCCATTTTCCCTGTTCTAACTTAGCTCCTATTTTCTCTAATTTTGCCTGTTCCTCAGGGGTAAATTTCTTTTCTTTCTCCTCTAGTTCTTTTTCACTAATGTCTCCTTGTGCTTGTACTACATTAATTTTAGCGACCTGAGTCCTCAGGGCTGCTTCCTGGGCCTCTCTATCGGCTAGGTTATTCCCTCTGGTTCGATAATCTAATCCCCTTTTGGTGTCCTCTCACATGTACCACTGCTATGTCCTTTGGTTTTCTTAACGCCTTTAAAATTTTCACTATTAGTTCTTGATGTATTAGATTCCTTCCTTGGGTATTAATTAAACCTCTTTCCTCCCAAATTTTTCCAAAAGTGTGGACTACTCCATACGCATATTTAGAATCCGTAAATATGGTCCCGCTTTTTCCTTGTAATAATTCCAGGGCTCTACAAAGGGCATACAGCTCGCAAGCTTCAGCTGACCATGATGGACTCAGAGGTCCTGATTCTGTAAGTTCTAAATTTTTATTAATTACGGCATACCCTGATTTTCTCCTCCCTTCCACCACACGGGAGGAGCCATCTACAAATAACACTTCTGCATTTTCTAACTCAGTATCTCTTAAGTCTGGCCTCACCTTAGTCTGGGTCTCAATTACCTCTAAACAATTATGTTGTACTTCCTTTGATGGCTCTCCAAACAAAAACTGTGCTGGACTCTGAGCAGAAGTCACCCTCAGTTCTAAATCGGGGGAGTCTATTAATAGTGCTTCATATTTCAAGATCCGGCTGTCCGTTCAGCATTTTTCTGCCTTTTGTTGTAAAACACTCCTGACATTGTGTGGGGTATACACTTTTAAAGGAGCACTAAAGGTAATTTTCCGAACTTCCTCTATTAATAATGCGGTAGCTACCAAAGCTTGGAGACAAGCAGGCCATCCTCTACTTACTGGATCAAGTAATTTAGAACAGTACCCCACAGGTTTTTTTATTCCTGCCCAGTCTCGAGTAAGAACTCCATATGCTGTCTGATTTGATGTATTCACAAAAAGATGGAAAGGTTTTTCTAAATCTGGGAGGCTCAGTACAGGTGCTTGTATTAATGCCTTTTTTATTTCCTCGAATTTCTGGTCATCTTCTGTAAGCCACTTAAGTTGGTTACTAGTTAATTTTTCATATAGAAATTTTACCTTGTCACTATAATTTTCAAGCCATGATCTACAATATCCTAATAATCCCAATATTTGCCGAACCTCCTTTTTAGTTTGTGGGGGTCTTAAAGATAGAATCCCAGATACCCTACCAGAAGCTAGTTTCTTCTTTCCCTTACTTAGCCAATGTCCTAAGTATTTTACTTCCTGTTCTACAAACTGTAGTTTTGATCGGGACACTTTCAATCCCTTCTCCCCTAGAAAATTTAACAATTTAATAGTAGCTTCTCGGGTCCCCTCTTCAGTTTCTCCTGCTACTAAGAAATCATCTACATATTGCAATAATTTTATCTCCTGGGGTAATGTAAAATCCTGTAAGATTTTCTCTAAAGTTTGCCCAAATAAATTTGGTGACTCCGTAAACCCCTGTGGTAATACCGTCCATCTTAATTGCTGTTTCCGTCCCGTTTCGGGGTCCTCCCACTCGAAAGCAAAATAATCTCTAGATCCCTCGTCCAGAGGACAGGCCCAAAAAGCATCTTGCAAATCTATCACACTATACCAAGTATGTCTGGGAGAAATATGACTTAATAAAGTATAGGGATTTGCCACTACAGGGAATTCAGTAATCGTTCGCTGATTTACAGCTCTGAAATCCTGTACCATTCTGTATGACCCGTCCGGTTTCTTTACAGGGAGGATGGGTGTATTATGAGGTGACATACATGGTTCCAAGGTTCCTTTTTCCAAAAGTCTGTCAACTACAGGTTTTAATCCTTTTCGACCCTCCATGGGTATAGGGTATTGCTTGATTCTAATCGAACGATGTGGATCTATTATTTGAACGCTTATGGGGTCCATTTTTATTTTTCCAGTTTCCCCTTCTTTATACCACACCGAGGGGTTAATAGCTTCTTCATCCTCCTGTGTTAAAGTATATAATTTGATCTGCAGTTTGTTCCCCTCACTCTGAATGCTCAAGTTTAACTTCAAAATCAGATCCCTTCCTAGCAAATTGTATTCCGCTTCAGGGAGCAAAAGTAAATCATTAAGACAAATTTTCGTTTCTGTTTCTACTTCTACATCTTTCAAGATAGGGACTTTCAAAGGTTCTCCTTTTGCCCCGACTACTGACATATAGTTCTTCCCTATCTCTATTCCTTTTGGAAGTTTCTGAATGGTTGATTTTTCAGCTTCCGTATCCACTAAAAATAAAACCTCCTCCTTATGGGGACCTATTAATAATTTTATCAAGGGCTCTGTTGAAGTCCCCAAAAGATATAGCCCCTGACACCCCTATTCTTCTTTGAACATTTTCTCATCTTGTTCTCGCTTACGACAGTTCCTCTGAACATGTCCCCTCTTGTTACAGTAGTAACAGACAGGAATTGTGAATCTCTCCCTATGAGGCTGTCCTCTGGGTGTCTGCTCTATTCTTTTTTCCCTTTTCTCTCTACACGGATTCTGATTTTTCTGACTTTCTTTTCCTGCTGCTACAAAAATTTTTGTCCCTTTTCCTCAGCAGTAAATAAGATCCCTAAAATGGATTGTATTTCTTCCCAGGTATAAGTATTAGGCCCTAAAAATTGGTCTAGTTTTTCTGCTACTCCAAGGGGATCATCTAATAGGGTCCCCATTTCTTTCTTGAAATTCCTTACATCTGTGGTATTTAATGGAACTGCCACAAACCCCATGCCTCCCTGATTGCCTCCGAGGGGTACTTCTCGTAAGGGATATAGAGAAGCTCCCCCAGATGTGGCAGTTCTACTTCTCGTACATGCAGCCGGAGGTCGATCTAATTCCGGTGCTGTCGGTGGTGGAGGCAGGGGTAACGGTGGCACTGGTGGGGGTACTACGGCCCCTGGAGGGAGAGCCACCGTCGGAGGAGGATTGTTAGGATATGGAGGTGGTAAGTTATCCAGTGGTTCCCCTTTATCATCTTTTTCCTTCCCTTTTTCGTCTTTGTTTCCTTCTTCTTTCTCAGACTTTTCATCCGTTTTTAATGTAAGTATTGAAGCCGGAAAAGGACGTGAAGTCCTGATCCGTAATCCTGCATAATCACTTTCCTCCTGACTAAAAGGTTCCTTTGAATTAACATATAGATTTAAGGCCTGGCAAATCCAGTCTTCAAAGGATCCAAAAACAGGCCAAAAGACATGTGGTTTTAAAAGTTTCTTCGGCCATTCAATCATACAATAGTGAACTAATTTTAATTTACTTTTTCCTTTTCTGGGGCCCCTTTCATTCCAATTCCTAATCATTATTCCTAATGGACTTTCCAATGGTATATCTGGTAATTTGCTCCCTTTCCTCTGGTCCTGGGTCTTCGATTTTGTCTGACCCATCTAGGAATTTTACTGTGGCAATTCCTACAGCCCTTGGTTACCAGTAAGAGTGTCTTGCAGGGGGTTTAGGACCAATCACCCACCCACGAATCCTATAGGAATTGCTTCGGTCCTTCACCGGCCAAGTCCCTCGCGGGAGACTGGAACCGCGGTTAGAAGACCTCCGCAATCACTTCGGAACCAGGTTCCGTCTCAATCACACTCTTACACACAGGCAACCGAATCCCACCCAACCGAACGGTATACACTTTAAATACTTACGATTCCGTCATCTTCGTTCGGATCTTCGCGCGCAGAATTACGGGTAAAATAAACTGCTGCAGCCGGCACGGGAGCTCATAAAAATAAAAATCAAAATCTTTTCTTTGCTTGCCTTTACTCAGGTTCAGGATGGTGTTAGTCCTGACCTGACCTGATCAGGAGCCACCTAATGGTGGGGCGCCCCTCCTAGATCAAGTCAGAATTCAGGAACTAAGACAATCCCGGACGAGCACCCAAATTGTGATAAACGATTTAATTGCAAACAGGATTCCAATTAGAATTTATAATTTATTAAAGGAATAAAGGCAAGCAAACAGCGCTGGGTGTGCCGGGAGTCTCTGCCCAACCAAGACACATGCCTTACAGCCCCCATTTTTGGTTTCTATCTCCTATACAAATACATATTCATAACTGCCTCTAAAATGGTTGGCCCTTGCCAAAAATGGGTGTATCCCCCCTCTTACAGGTCACTATGCAGATAACAACAGGACCGGCTTAAGTTGGTATTCTAGAATGTTCGCCAGCTGGCTCCTGCAAAACACAGACACGATAGACACACCGTCTCATCTGCGGCCATACAGACAAAACAACCAAAGGTCACACTTCACCCTGTGGCCCTAACACTGTTCCACACTGACACGAATCAGTTAAGCACATTTCACACCCCCTAAACACAACATGGCTCCAGCCTCCTCTGTGCTGGCAGGTCCCATCTCTGCTCAAAGCCGGCTGGTCCACACTGCGTGCCGTCACGCGGAAGACGGAACAACCAGCCAGCCGACGAATACAGCCAACCAAAGATGGAGAAAAGCCCACCGAAATCAAGGGCCTGCCCTCGCTGTCAGTGGTTCAGGTCCAGCTGGGACTATGGCTTAAACCGGGGAGATGTTCACATCTCCCTTGCAGAGCAGGGCACAGACCCCCTTCTCCCTGTACGCCAGCAGCCGCGGGGAGAAATTAAAACCAGAATAAATCCCAGGGTGCAGAGCACGTATACAGACCTTTCCAAGGGAAAAGCAAACAGGACACTTGGTGGGACCAATCCACATGCAGCTCAATCCTTCTGAAGAAAAGTGGTGTGCTCCTACTCATAGTTCCAGTAGCTACATGGCCAAGGCACCAGAAAGTCCTTCAGCACACGTGAGAAGAGATGCCCGTACCCACAGCCAAGGGGAAGAGACTGTCCTGTTAGGGCCTATGTTATGGCGGGGCAAGAGTGGGGAGAAGGAAAACCTAAGCTGCCTCTGCCTGCGTTATAAGAAGGTACGGACCCTAGTGACCCAGCCAGCAGCACTCAACCATTGTGGTGGGGCTGGTGCACTCTCAGGGATGGAGAAGACCTGCGAGGAGGGCGGGACTGTGTGGAGAAGAGGCTGGTCTGACGGGAGAAACGTGGGCAGCTGAGAACAAGGAGGACTGGAGGATGCTCAGGTGTTTGCAGCATGTGTAAAACACAGCTGTGGAAACAGAGGGCTTACACACGGCAGGAGGGATCCCAGGGTGACTGTCCTGTGGGGTGACAGTGGTCTCGGAGGGAAATGGTGGCTCCCATGCGGTTGCTGCATCTCATCACGGTGCACAGCTGCTTCACGGCTGCAACTCCATCTGTGCTGCCCTACACCCCAGGGATCCCTGCCAGGCACGGGATTGCAAGGAAAACCGTAGGAGAGGAAGCTCGGTGCTCATCTCCGGCGGGGTCATGGAGGCAAACGGCTCTTCCTCACCAGGCGGATCTGAGCCCTCCCAGCTGGCCCCCTCGGCAGGCTGGGGTTTGCCTTGCAGGAAGGGGCAGCAGGGGAGGTTCTGCTCTCCAGTCCCCATTGAGATGGCAGGTCCACATCCCATCCCTGCCCGTGTCAGGCCATGATGGCAGGCATGTCGCTGAGCTCTGGAAAAGAAGACACACAGTGAGCTACCGAAATATCTGCAGTTCTTTTGCCAGCCATCATGAGCAAACAGAACCGGGCTGAAAACACGGGCAGCCCAGGTTGTGTCATTCTGTCTGGATGACAGAGCTCCATGGGGGCAGAAACATGGTGCACGGGAGGGTCCCCAGCCGATCCCACCCTGCCTTGCAGACCCAAGAGGCCTCGGCACCTCCGGACTCTCTTTTCACAGCATCACAGAGCAATGCGTGTTGGAGGGGACGTCTGGAGGTCTCTGCCCCAACCTCTGCTTGAAGCAGGGCTAATTACATCAGGATGCTCAGGGCTTCAAACATCTCTGAGGGCAGATATTCCCCACTCGGGCCCCTCTTCCCGTATCTGACCACCCTCATGGGCAAGATTTCTTTTTCTCTCCTTATGGCCACCCAAAGTTTCCAAGGTTACAGCTTGTGCTGTTGCTACTGCACATCCGAGAGACATCTGACTCTGTCTTCTCTACCCTCTCCCATTAGATGGTTGCAGAGACAGCGATAAGACGCCCCTTGACCTTCTCTTTCACTGTGCAAATCCAGATTTCAAACGTCTCGTCCTCCAGCTCAGCGGCCCCATTGACCTCACTCCCGTTTGTCACAATCTGCTTGGTGCTGGGCAGTGGGAACCGGACCCAGTGCCTAGATATGGCCTCACCGGTGCTGCACAGAGAGGAGAAATCACTGCCACCTGAGACTGAGACAACCCAAGATGCAGCCGTCCTTCACCACAGCATGGGCACCCATCACCAACCCATCCATCAGGACGCTGGTGCCTCCACGGAGATGGCCTAAGCAGGATGTGGCTCCTGGCTCTCCTTGCCCTACTCACCTGCCCTCAACCTGTTGTAGGTGCCGCTCTCCAGCACCGGGCCACCATCATGGGCACAGCAGGAGAAACTCCGCTCTCGCCACCTGCGCGGGGCAAAGCACCTGGGTCAGGCCACCGCTTGCTGTGCTTCCCCTCACAGCTCCCCGCTGCCCTGGACACCTTTTTTCTATTTTTTCGAGGCAGGGTCTCCCCTGGTATTTGGGATTTGCTCAGGTCCTTACCGAGAAGGGACTCCAGTGCATGACTAGACTATGCATGAGCTTCACTATGCCAGTTCAGAGACAGAGAGAGCTCATGGGACTAAAACCAGACCAACAGCGCTATCGACTGGCTTTTCTGTATGGCAAGCCTGATCTTAAGAGTCGGGGGCCCAACTAAGTCAGCCCTCAGGGCTCCTTCGCTAATCACTGGAGGAAGACAGGAATTTCCAGAGGTGATCCATTCCTTCTTGCTTTATGATGGAAGATCTCTCTCTCTCGACTGTAGATGGAGCCTAGATGATCAGCTTACATTAAATCCCTAACCTGCCCATGGCTAAATTCAGAACTGATGAATTCCACCCAAAAGAGACAGCAACACAGCTGCCTTATGCTAGGAGCTGCTTTGCAACAGGCTTCAGCAACAGCAAACGCTCCCATAATTAGGAGGCGAGAGTTCACTTTTTAAGCAAAAAAGCGAGGAAGCGGCTCAGCCTATTCTTCGTCTTCTTGCTCAGTCTGGTACCATCACAGTGGTGATGGCAAGCTCTTCTCGGACGTCATCTGTCTGCTGAGAACTAAGTGCCAAGTAAAAATGGGACCAAGGGCCTAAGCATTCTTCAGGGGGATCCTACAGATCAACACCTTAATAAGCCATCCCTAACCTCTTCCACCCAAGGACGCGGCCTCAATTTTTTTTTTTTTTTTTTTTAACAAATCGTTCCACATCTTCCTGGTTCTTCTGGAAGCCAGTTTTCAGTAGTAATGATGACTGTGTTTCCATTCCTTAAATGACGAAACACAGGATAAAACACTGTTTAGAAAGCGCTTCAAATGACATAATTTAAGCTCACGTTTTCCAGAAGAGAGGGTTCTTTGTCAGACGTCTCTGCAAGTTCTCACACCTAGGAAAAAACCCAAGGCCAAAAGCTGCTGCAAATAAAATGGCTTTAATCTATGCAGAGAAGACACTAAGTTACAT